>NC_073745.1:78231568-78429068 GCF_029784135.1 Toxorhynchites rutilus septentrionalis
ATTTCAAATAGGAAGTAGAAATGATGTGACCATCTTAGTTTTTTTTGACGTAGGACTACGTCTAACCGGAAGATATAGGGGGTGAAATGGAAATCTAGGCACTGAACAAGTAGGAAAAAATGCAAGATTTGGAACGCTTATAACTCGAGCATTTCTCAAGAGATCGCAAAGGTTTTTGCATCTATTGATAGGAAATATATCTACGCATCTATCATAACGAATAACATTTCATTTTTCTTGAGATAAATAATTGAATAATTGTTAAATATCAAGCATTGTCAAAATGCACTATGTGCCCATTTTTGATTGGTCCATTTTGTGCTCCTCAAATCGTACCGACCAAAACGGGCAACCAGAGCAGCAGCGAAATAGAATGAAGCACGATTGGAAAGGAAAAAGAAAAAAATGAACGAAACCTTGGTCGCAGATTCACACATGCGTAATTCTCGAGCCAGCCAGTCAGCTTAAAAATCCCCGCTCCGCTGCCGTAACGATCATTCTCATTCAAACCGTACACCACATCGGTTCGCATCACAACACAAACCAACCCAAGCAGCCATGTCTGGACATGGTAAAGGAGGAAAAGTGAAGGGAAAGGCAAAATCCCACTCGAACCGTGTTGATCTGGAGTTCCCCGCAAGGGTAGCTAGGCCGAGCGCGTTAGTACCAGTGCACCAGTCCACCTAGACGGCGTTATATAGTTTCGACCGCCGAAGTGATCGAGTTAGCTGGCAAAGCTGCTCGCTACGATAAGAAAACCCGCATTCGGAACAGACCACATTCGGTTCGGTGGACATCAAGACAACAGGCAGTTGCAGCGAGTGGCGAGTGGCAAACGCAATCGCAAAACGGCATCAGGTAGCAGAAGAAAAAAGTTTGTTCTTTATACAAACAAGGCGGCATCGAGGGCGTTCGAAATGGTTTTTTTTCAAAACCACGAGTACTAAGTTTTCTAAATTGGAACCATTCCATAAAACAAGGCGCTTTTCAGGGCCATTAAACCTTCCAAAAAAGAGTTTAGGAAATACAGTTCAATGCTTCCTAAAACAATTTCCAAAATAATAATAAAACACAAATTAATTTTTTCATAGTTTGTTTGCCAGGATCTGATGAGTATGTGAATTTGGCAGTTGTTCTGAGCTTATTGATAGTTGGGGACTTTCCTGATTATACAATTTCCACCAATTCCTAAATTGTTTCCAGATTGAAAGTACAGTAATTTACAATTAGTTCGACATTTAGCTAATTGGACGGACATGTAATGCGACTTATTTAGTTGGACATTTTTGTAAACATAGAGATCCAATTTATGACCCCACATTGAAAGTCGACACTGTACCACTGTCATCGCAAATGTTCAATTACAGGTTAAAATCGCCTCCAATGCGACACTGAGTGGCGCTTCGGCACGTCGCATTGAATGTAATTTACTGTACAACATGTGACAAAGCTGGATGGGAAGAAATTTTCCAACTGTGAAAGCTGTGGCGAGTGCTTTGGTGGCAAATCGAGAACAAGGCGGCATCGAGGGCGTTCGAAATGGTTTTTTTCAAAACCACGAGTACTAAGTTTTCTAAATTGGAACCATTCCATAAAACAAGGCGCTTTTCAGGGCTATTAAACCTTCCAAAAAAGAGTTTAGGAAATACAGTTCAATGCTTTCTAAAACAATATCCAAAATAATAATAAAACACAAATTGAATTTTTCATAATTTGTTTGCCAGGATATGATGAGTATGTGAATTTGGCAGTTGTTCTGAGCTTATTAATTTTCACCAATTCTTAAATTGCTTCTAGATCGAAAGTACAGTAATTTACACTTATCTCGACATTTAGCTAATTGGACGGACATGTAATGCGACATATTTAGTTGGACATTTTTGTAAACATAGAGTTCGGGGTCCAAATTATGACCCCACATTGAAAGTCGACACTGTACCACTGTCATCGCAAATGTTCAATTACAGGTTAAAATTACCTCCAATCCGATACTGAGTGGTTGTAATGCGACGTGCCATTGAATGTAATTTACTGTAAAATATGTCACACGCTGGATGGGAAGAAATTTTCCAACTGTGAAAGCTGTGGCGAGTGGCAAATGCAATCGCTAAACAGGAAGGTTTAGCCGAACAAGATGGGGATATCGAGTGATAACAAAACAATAAACTCTTTAGATTGAAGATAATTTTGTGATCCTGAAAAGGACCCTTTTTAGCCTGCATGTGAATCCAACGAGCGAACAAATCGTAATGAATGTATTTTTTTGCCATCGCTCCCTTTTAACGCTCATTCGTTCGTCTCGTTGGACTCGCCCCTTTGGCTGAGTCTGCCGATTTGTCTCTATCCTGTGAGTGTGTACCGCTAGAGTATAAAACACGCGGACCCCAAAAAAATATCTTATTTTCTTTCAAACCGTAAACCCGTGTGGTTGTACGGCATCGGCATCGTGGACGTAACAAAGGAGGACAAGTTAAGGGTAAGGCAAAGTCTCACTCGAACCGTGCAGGTCTCCAGTTCCCTGTTGGTCGCATTCACTGATTGCTCCGCAAGGGTAACTAGGCCGAACGGATTGGTGCCGGAGCACCAGCATACCTAACAGGGATTATAGAGTTTCGGCCGTCGGAGTGCTCGAGTTGGCTTGCAAAGCTGCTCACGACAATCAGAAAACCCGCATCAAGAACAGAGCAGCTTCGGTTCGGCGCTGATCAAGGCAACAATTAGTTTCAGTAAGTGGCAAAGTGTTTCTCCGGCACGTCGCATTAAATGTAATTTACTGAACAACATGTCACAAGCTGGATGGGAAGAAATTTTCCAACTGTGAAAGCTGTGGCGAGTGGCAAACGCAATAGCTAAACAGGAAGGTTTAACCGAACAAGATGGGAATATCGAGTGATAACAAAAACACAACACCAAAGGTTCTTTTCAGAACCATCAACATATTCATAAAGAGTAAACAGTAAACTAATCCATTTTTCAGGTAGATAGGTAGGTATTCACGTGCGAGAAGAAAATAAAACAATATATTTAAAATATATATTTAACAAAAGCTGTCCCCTTTGTATAGTCCTACGTCACTCCGGTTATGTCCCCGACATTACCCACCCGTCTTTTTCTTTTCACTACATGAGAGTAAAATGGCTCGATTTTACGATGAATATAAGTCGCACTTAATTTTTTACTTTTGAACTCCTAAAAATTCAAAAATAAGAAACCAGCACGAGATGTATACTCAGTTTTGAGATTGACTGTAGCCTTTAGACATTTCATCTTTCGAATAAAGTGTTAAAGAGTGTTAAAATGTTGAAGAACTCCTCCCCCAACCCCCATCAATCGGAATCATCGCTCGTAGCGGCATTCGTGAGCATTCGATAGCTCCTGCGTTTACCATAAAATGCGGTTCCGTTCGGTTCAGCGGCATAAAAGAAATGGGATTAGGAGAGAAGAGCATTGTAATTGGCTAGCTAGCGAGACCATTCTCATGTCACTTCGCAATCACAACTAAATGGGTTTCTTCCTCTTCTTGTTTTTGTTGTTGAATTATAGAGACTTTAAACGTTTGCAGTTCATTCGTCTCTTGCCTTGAGAAGGGCTTCTGGTAAAGTAACCAGATGGTCAAAGGTCTAACGCGGGACACAAAAAATGAAACGTTATGTGAAAATAAACCATAGTTTAGCGAGTCACATTTATTCGTGAAACAAATAATATGTGTCCTTGCAATTAAACCTGATCTGTATTATTTCTTTCTAAGCATCGTCATTCAGTTGTGATTTTTCGGTGGTTTAGATTTTGTTTACGCCTGAAAATCACTGACTCAGTTAGGACATTAAAGCCTGGCAAGCACGATTCAAATTCAACAATTTTCTCCAAATTACCGAATGGAATGCTCGAGAATTTCAATCCATTTTTCATCCAATTTAGTATTAACGGATGCATTAAAAAAATGGACTATTTTCGGATGGCGATGAAAAAAAAAACTACAAAAAATAATTTAATGGAACAAATTTTCCTTAAATATTACGTTTATTAAGCCTACAACAAAAAATATTCAAGGCTGTTGATAAGCAGCAGCAGCACTGTCAAGCAACTTCATGATTTTTTCATTCTATCAGCTTAACCCCACAGCAAAGGAGTTGGACATCCTGAGACACTTTGTGTCCGCCAGACATAGTTGATCTGGTATTTACAACATCCTCTCCCTGTAGCTCCTTAAGCCGGGAGATCAAAACAACCGGCCAAACGGCGAAGGAGAATCTGGTCAAAATGGACATTTTTATACGGAAGCATCAGACGAGACCGGCAGTATCTGAGCAGTAGGCAATCACCCAGAAGGAGTAGCTTCAGGTGCTGGTGAAAAACTTCTTTCCGGCGAAATTTATTGATATCGCGGGACATTTTCGTTCGTTTTGGCAAATGCAGGACGTTTCGCGGGACGTAATCCTACGCGGGACATTTTGTTGAAATGCGGGACTGTCTCGCGTAACGCGGGACGTCTGGTCAGTTTAGCTTCTGGGGACAACCAAATCCAAACTTTGGGGCCTGTTATCGAAATCGAGTTGATGAGAATTTTTCTCTTTGCTTTGTTAGCTCTATTCTGCTATTGTAGATATCGAGCAAGTCGATAGCATCGACCAAGTGAAAGCCATTGGTGCAACTGTCATACTATTTCGAATTGTTTGTTATGCTTGTCTCATATCTTTAGAGAATCGTTTTGTTTTTGTTTGCGTTCATGATATTTCCCTTTGGGAAATGTTTCAGAAGCGCTTAAATATATGTATTTTTCAACACATGAAGTTCGAGCTCGGTAAGACATCATCTCGATTCACAAAATACGGAATTTTGCTCGATGAGATAGTGATAGTGATTGTATCGACTTCTCGATTCGCTCACTTCATTGTCGTTCGACGTTCCTCAGCAAACCGTGTCCGTTTCAGCAAATATCAAACGACGTTCCTGAAACGGATTTCCGAGCGGGCACCAGTTTATATACAGATTTGTGATTTCATTAGCCTATTTTCAAAGCAGTTTTTGAGCTATTGAAACTAGTTTTCGGATCAACAATTAATAAGCAAAAAACTCTTAGACACTGCATCTTTTGACATAGGACTATGCCTTTGATTTCTATGTAGAGGGGTCAATCTACGAGAAATGTAACGATTTATTAAGCATATTACTCAAAATCGTTATTGCGCCATATGTTGTGTAATATACCATTAGACGTGAAAATTATCCATTTTTTTTTGCTTCAAACATGAACAGTGAATATAGTAAAAAAAAAAAAATTACAATTTGACGAGTTTCAATTGCACTAACCACTCGCTTTCCTCTCCGACGCAACGAGCATTCTTTTTGCCTAAATTCGGGCGTTAGCTCACAATGTGATGCGTAAAATGAATTATTCTCCATTTACCGATAATAGGCATTTATCAGTAATTGTATTGTATGTTGCCCAATAAATCCGTGCTCAATTCACGTTAGGCCTTGCTACTAACAATTTATGTAATTGTGGTCCAGGATGTGATAATATCGAGCATGTTTTTTGGTTATGTGAAAAATACAATTAGTGAATTTAACTGGCTGCTGAGTTAGAAGATCGAAAGGGTATGCTCACGCATATCAGATTATGATAGCGCAATCTTAATATTATGCTCCCCATATATGTCCTTCTAAGAAACCCGCTTCATTTCCTCGAATGCACGTGCCCATTCTCCTTTCCCATTCCTATACATAGGCAGAACTTAGCACCCCCTAAGATCAACTCACTACAGCAGCTACACGAATTCCCCAAAAGATTCCCCCGAAGGAGAAAATTCTATTTTTATTTATAATATATTTCTGTACTGCCCATGATTGCATAGGAGACGTAATCGACAACACCATTAGTATTGGGAAAACGCATTTTTGTTGTTTTTTGGCCTACAAGCATAACCATGCAAATTTCCGATGAAATGATCTGTCCAGTTGATGGATATTATCGGCAAAAAGAGGGTCTATGTAATTTTGCGGATTATACCATATTTTTTCCATTTGGAAAATGCTTGCGTCTATTTATGCGGACAATCAATCGTTTCAATGAACATTTGTCCGCATAGCTAGACGTAATCACCAGGTTGGTCTGTTTGTACCGTTAGTATTTACAATTCCGATAAAGGTCAAACCGTCAAAACGGAATTCCCTAAGATTGGTTTGATATGCTATACATTACAACCCCATTGTCTGTATATGGTTTAAAATGATGAAAATTGGAAGCATTTCCATTTCCTCATACATTTGTTCTGTCCATTTGTGTGATTTCCCGAACAAAGTTGTCAATAACGAGCAACTTATCGACGATCAACGAAGGGCAAATCGTAAGATGTAAAGTCTCCGAGAACAAAAGAAAAGAAGAAGAACAAAGGGGAATATTTGCTTAGAGTATATACAGTGGATCTTGCTGAGGCAAACTTCATTCTTCTTGAGGACTCCGACTGTACAACATCGTTGCTGGGCGAGCTGGACGGCGAGGGATCGAATGGTTTTCTCAAGGCAATGGGGGTGGAGGAGTAATATGAGGAAAGAGTAGAGTGTACTAAGGGCCTTTTTGAAGGCTAGAGACGAATGAACTGAAGTCTCTTTAATTCAACATAGAAAAGAAGGAAAGGCAAACTTTCAGTATCGATCTAGATACGAAACAATGAACATCGCTTGTTCTTCATCGTTTATAAATGTTCTGGAATTTTGTCAGTGATTTGGTTTCGCTTGCCAGTAGCAAATCTTTCTCCACTAAGGATGCGCTTATCTAATGCATGTATGTATGTTCTACGAGCACAAGAATGAATCATCAAACAATTATCGTCAAATGATTCTACATTTAAAAAAACATTTCAGGGCGACCAAACTGGCAGAATGGTTATTTCAAAATTTTTCGTAGCATTATAAAATAATATCCGCAGTTATAAACAAGCGACTTGAACTAAACTACAGAGTAGTTCTACGTCAACACTGCGGTCGTGTCTTGAACACAAACTCCTATAATTTTTTTCTTCATTGGTGATTAAAACAAGGTCCAGACACGATCAACTCAAAGTGAACTTGTTCTTTTATATAATTTTGGGCATTCAATGTTATGCTGAAAATTTCCATCATTATGCAAAAAAGGGCTAAATTCTGCTGTCGTTTTCTTCCAATTTGGGTTGCAGAAACTTCCATTGAAGATTGTAACTGCTCGAAAGGGTTATACACTCTGTTCAACTTCTATAAGACCACCCTGATTATATTTCGTTGCAATATAAACAGTTAGAATTTCACCAAGATACATTCATACATTGTAGAATGCTTAGAATAAAGAATATTTGACGTCAATTTCGTTCAAAAGAATTGTTTGTTTATTTATTGTGCTTAAGTATGATAATTTCAGCTGTCAAGTTTCTATAAGACTATTTCAAAGTTCATATGTATTATCAATCAAAAATTCAAAACTATTGATTTACCTGATTTACATGTCAATAATTGGCAACCTTGCCATTTTGGGCTAATAACCTGGAAAATTCGTGTTGGCATACTATTCACCAAATTTTTCTGAACGGATTTCCCGATATTTTTCCATTTTTTCCAAAATTGCGACCTTGACCTCTTCAGTCGTGGTGTACCGCTTTCTTTCAGTGTAGATTCTGCGTACAAGGATCCCCTAAGATTTTCAACAGGATTCAAGTCTGGAGAGCGAACCAGTCTGTCCAAAAAATTAAGTTTTTAATTCTTAACCCATTGCTTAGTTTCCATGCTGGTAAGAATAGTAGCATTATTTTGCTGGAATGTGAATTTTTTGTGACGATATCCACGCAAAAACAGTAGGAGAGAGGATTTCAGAACATGTATGTAATCCTTGAATGATGTGAAAGTTACCTTGAGCTTTCCGGTTGCACAGAATCCCGCCTAAACCATGCACGAGCCTCCACCAAAATTTCTGGTTTAAAAATACTGTTCCTCTTTCCGTAAATCACACCAGTACCCGTTAAAACCATCAGGACCATCCAAATAGATTTTTTTTCGTCACTGATGATCATCTAGCAAAGTTAAAAGTAAAAAAATAATTGGAGTAGAAAAAAATGTAAATGTATTTGTTGCGGCCCAGGCCGAACACATAGATAACAAAAAAAATATTTTTCAACACTTTATTGAATCAAAATGTAAACATAACACTGTACAAGAATCACTTATCACTTATCACTTATCACTCGTACTGAGTCCGTACCTGTAAAGCAGAAACTGTTAGCGCATCTACATATCAATTTATTACTCGTTACTTATCTTTTCGTCGGGTACAAAAACCTGATACACATTATTTGTACAACTCATAATATACAACACTAGCATTGGAGGCAACACAAAACGACAATCACAACAAACGAACAATAACAAGAGAATTGTCACGGAATAGGGAACGCATGGAAACGAACCCGCTATTCATACCCAGTTTCATATATTTTCGAGCGGTTATGGACCCGATGTGGACCGAATGTCACAAAGTACTATAAAAGTACTGGATTAAAGCTCCTCTCTCACCCCCGCATGAAGGACTGTCTATAGTTTGAACTATAAAAGTACGCGATAACTGGTGCTGAGCAAAATGGCATCACTGCAGCGATTGCCTTCCCTCTCTCGCATTGAACTGTCATTCAGATAAACAAAAACGAGATAAGTGAATGGATTAAACAATTTGCTTGAGTAAGTATGTTTTTCTTTAATTAATGTTTAATTTTGATGTCTTTTTCTTTGAATTGCAGCTAACAGAAATTCGAGGAATAAAATAATGGGTTGATTTTAAGGATAATAGTACCATGTACTATTCCTACGCAATAGTCCGGAATAAGTTCCAGTTGTGTTTCCTTGTGTATAGAACCCGCGATTAAGTGTGTGTCAATAGCAACTTGGTATGTATATCTATTGAATATGTGCAATAAATTATTAAATGAAATGCATTTCATTTCAGAGTACGCCCCAGTTGTGGAAAAGCTTCTGTTGCTATGGCTCCAATTACCAAACCTCAAATTTGCCGGAGTAGAACCCGTATCTGTATTCAACGATTGTATTAAACACACTCTTCGCTAATGCTATCAACATCCAGGATATGAACAGGAATAAATAGGAATGTTCAGGTAAAACTCACTTGCACAATTTATAATAATCAATACATTTATGTCTACATTTACTTTTTAGTGAAAATTTGATTCATCCACACCGGTGAACCAAAATGTTCTCTCTAAACGGTGTAGCATATAATTTGTTCAAAAGAAAATTTTTGTTCGCTCATTATATAGTGCTTTTATCTATTATAACTGTAGTACAGCCTTGTATTAGTATTGATGTAAATAAACCAGCATTGTAAATAAATTAAATAATTTCCATCGCCGGTTTTTTGAATGTTTGTTTCAACTTTCATGAAAACAAATACCACCATAATGAGGGTTGAGCAGTTTTTCAATCGGTCGACGCGGTGCCAGATTGGCACAGGTTTGGCTCGAAATTGGTTGTCGAATACGAAGGGTAGTTCGACAAAATCGTTGCAAAATGGCACGATATCGGTACCGTAGTCGACACCATTTGTTGGGACCAATCTGGCACAACAATGTAGAGTGGGTAACGTATTGTTTATAGCGAATATTCGAGAAGGAACCCGACCAAAGAATCAATCGCAATTATAGGCTATTCAGAGGACTATGCCGCCGTTCTACGCATAGTTGTCCCATGTTCCAAAATCAACAACTGAGAAAAACGCAATCTTCTTCTTTCTTTGTTTTTAAGAGGCTTTAAACTTTGCAGTTCATTCGCCTCTAAGTTCGCAATCAAAGTGTTCTAGCATATATGTCTGCCAGAAGCTTTGAGTATTTCAGTTTGGTAATACACCTGGTTTTTTGTGAGCAGTAAACTGTTGTTGAATGAAATGTGAAGAGTTCCCCTCAAGTGAATCAATCAAGTTTGATTACGGTTAAAAAATACATGGTGAGACAGTTATGCCTAGAATAACAACATGGGACAATTGAACTTGATGTTGTTTTTTTGAAATACTGGGAACAAATAATAAGTTTTTTGGTGTTTTTCCGAAAGATTATGCATAAAAACATCGTTTTATGAAAAAAGGAATGATCTTCAACACCTTTACAAAATATGAATCACATTGTTATTAAGTATTTGCTAACAAGGTGTACACGTGTTCTGTTAAACTTTTTTTTTATTTGTCTGAGAACTAGTTCGTTCTTCCAAACCAGAAATGAGTGCATTAGTCCTGCTGAAAGCGGGACATAAACTTCTTGTACTTGAACCGATTCATTTATTATGAATCTACAAATAATACATAGAGGGACAGTTACGCCTAGAATATCAACATAGGACAATTGAGCTTTATGTTGTTTTTGTAAAAAGTGGGAACAAACAATAAGTTTTTTGGTTTTTTTCCGAAAGATTATGCATTGAAACATCGTTTTATGAAGAAAAGTGAAAATTGTCAAAAAGTAACATGGGACAACTATGCGTAGAACGGCAGTATGGGACCAATGATATAAATAGGGCATGAAATGTTAAGAGCAGTGTCAGTCGCAATAAACTCATTGATCAGTATAGACGAAGCGCTTTTGACTATATTCGATCTCATCATTCAACGGGTAGCCAGTTTATCCTCATCTCAATACTCTGGAACTCCGCTTAGAACCTATCTAGGCGGAGGCATTATTGGCGCTGTAGACAGGATCTCTACAAATCATCTCTAATAGAACTCTGCTCAGATACCTCTCTGGGCGGAGACAGTATTCTTTTGAAAACGTTCTTTGTCGTGATATACCATGTCCCACTGTTGATTCATGTGAGCTTTGGCAAAACTCAGACTATTCTCGATGTGAGATGGTGTAAGATTAAAAGCTCTAACCTTTTTAGACCTTTTTATGTAAGGACTTTTTACCAAAATTTGACGAATTGTCTCCCGTGAAACATTTAGATTCAAAGATTGTTTTATTTGCATGAGCGATTTTGAAGTATTTGAAACTGTTCTAACTATTTCCCGGTTATCCCGGTCAGGGAGCTTCGATTTACGTGGAACTCTCTTCTTTTTATCGTATCCTTGAGGATTCGTCAAATAATTGAGAACTACTTGATGGGATCGTCCAATCCGACGAGCAATTTCTCTAATTCCAACATTTTCTTGGTGAAATTAATCGATTTGTCCTTTTTCTCTATCCGTGAGCACTTTTCCTTTCGGCATTTTCCAGGTTTATCATCAAACTACTAAAAACAACGGGAAATGTAACTGGTCTTATAGAAACTGGACACTTGAAAAATACAAAAAACATTTGTTTACGCTCAACGCTTGCACACACACATATGAAAATCATGCAGTGTATGATAGTTAACAATACAAATGCACTAGAATATAATTGAAGCGTTATTTGTTTACAATGACACAAAGCAGCAAGATCATCACCTGGTCTTATAGAAGTTGGACAGAGTGTATGAGAAGATACACTGCGAGGTGCCTTTACGGTATTGTATTACAGTGAAGTAATGTAAATGTATTTTCAACGAGTCTTTGTGCGATTGAAAGTATGCCAATTATTCCAAGTTCAAAGCTTATCCATAACGAGCATCGAAATCTCGTCTAACATTCGTCTGAAGTTCGAAAAATTATGATTTCAAATTCGTCAAAGAATGTCTGATTAGTACCCGTAGAACGAGGGATAGACAAATATGTTGGTGCCTTTACTGTTGCCGGTCACAGAGTTTGTCACAAAACTACAGCTCAAAATAGGTGTTTCAGGTTGGCGGAAAACTTCACTCAGTTCATGACGAATCTAGGACCTATTTTAAGCATTCTGTTATATGTTTTAGTCTCAATCGAGTGCGCAATTGTATGAATTGAGCGAATCAAAGATAAGAATTCGAAGTGAATAAGTTTTTATACGCAATCATAGAAGAACATTTATTTAAATAACGAGATTAACATGATTGATTGGCTACAAATAAGGACAATCTAATAGATAATAACATGTGTGGAAACTCGGATACAAACGCAATAGGGTAATCACAACGTAAAGGAATTGGAAAACTCAATCAAACGCGCTGCTTCTTTAACAATGTCTCCAAGGAAGCATATGATTGCAGCTATCGTGTATCACATTATCGTCTGCACGCGATTGATAACACATTACTAATTTGGACCCATTTATCACGCAACGATATCTTAGTTCAGTCTCAGCGGGTGTGATTACGAGCTGCCGCCAGCAACAAGTGATTGGGGGAGGAAAGAAACGGGGATCAATTTTCCTGAAAGGCACCCTTCGATGTGTTGGAGTTAAATTTCCTTAGTTATGTTTTCATTGCTTCGGCTCTAGTATTGGCGCATTCTTTTTTATCGATATAGAGAGCACAGTCAATCGTTATGCTTTCTGTGTCCATAATACCGACAGCTCCACGCGTAGCTGCTTGTTAGTCTTGGCGTGTAGGCGCGTTAATGATACTAATGAATACCCAGTTGAGGTTTCCAGATATCAATTTCTATGCAACATTTTACCGCCTGGTTTCTAGCCGCGTCAAAACCACCGAGAGTTTGAGTCCAAAGAGATGCGGACAAGTGGCTGCGAATATGCTCACGAGAAAGGAGAAGGCTGAGAGCCTTTTTGGTAGGCGCATCGTGGTTCGGTTCGGCTGAATCAATTGTATATTTTTCTTCTTGAGCGAGCACTAAGGCACTCAGCTTTGGTGACGTATGCTGTTTCTTGTGGGCAGTACGGGAGGAAAAGGAGGAGAGGCCCACAAAATGAATGACGTCAGCGAGGACGATGTTTCCGTGCCAAACTTCAGACCAAACTTGTCCTGTGGCATTTTCATTTACGCTTCGCTGATCGTTAATATTGGGGTGACGTTCCATGAGAAGGCGAAAAATTTCAAGACGGGTGCATTCCTGTTCAGAATATTGCTTTCGTGATATTCCTCCTCTCACATAGTAAAAAGAAAATAAACTTGTAAGACATGACTTGTACGTCATTACCAAGACTTCAGCACGATATTAGCAACCATAGGCAATCAACCAGCAAGAAAGGGGGGTTTTGACCTACCTCCCATCAATTAGCATGAACATGAAACGAACATTTAGTAATTGAGATAAATTTACCTCACATTTGGCCTTGGTGTGATGTATTTAGATCTTCTGGCTGGTCGTTAACGAGGCTGTGTCCTTCTAATTCGTGCAGAAGAGGAGACATGCATAAATTAAAGCTAATGTCATTCAAAATTATACATACTCCGCTGGATGGAGAAAGCAGGACGAAACGAAGGAAATTGTAGACGGTATGTTCTTAATTCCGGCGTGTAGCATTAATGTTCATATTATGTAAATGGGCATCTCATTCAGCATAACGTTCTGCTGCAAATGAGTGAAGAGGATTTCCCAGTACGGGCAGGCATGAAAACGTGCGGAAGGTTTATTCAACTTCAATTCGTTGACCGTTTCGTCGTCGTCTGTGCTGAAAGTACAGAGCCTCAGTATTCGCAACATGCCAGTAATGGTTGCACTCTGGCTGGACGGAAATTATGTCCGCTATTTCTGTGGTCAGTTTCGTGCCTCTCTGTTGTTCTTATTAAAGATACGCCATTGTTTCGATAGAATCTGTTGAAACTTTATTCATTCAACGGTTTTCTGAAATCTCGATCATTGAGTAGAATGAGTAGAAACTCATTCTGTATCGGAAGTTTCTGTTATGCTGGAAATTTCCTTCATTATGGAATTATCATCATTATTATCTTGACGAATATGTGGATTTTCGTTTTGTGTTTCCTTGAGCGCAGAACTTTTTTTTTTATCCCATTTATTTATTTAAGGCTCATTAGCATTTTTAGCTGTAACAGAGCCGAATTTTAATCGTGTACATGTCACATGGTTATCATATCTATAATTAGCACATTACACAGTTGCCATTCGCCAATATTCCTTCTATACCATTACATATGGTACATTCACACAGTAGCCATTTAGGCGTAAGAGTTATTCTCTCTGTTCTTCCATTATCCATCCAGTTGGACCACCGGACAGCGGAGACAGTTGATTGATCATTGTTGAGTTATTTATAGAACAGTAGCCCGATGTGTCTGCAGGGCAGAGCAGTTGTATGGATGAATCGATCTTATTTCGACCGTGGATCGATCTCCATCGCTGATGATTGTTGCATGGACGTAGCTATTCTGTAACAACACAAAGATGGTCAATGAGGGCCCTGAGTTTTGAACTCACGATCGATCGCTTACTAAGCGAACGCGTAACCAATGTGGCTACGGAGACCCCCGAGCGCAGAACTTGTTTTGGATAGTTTTTTGTAATAAAATAGCATACAGTGTCGGACAAAACATTAAGACCACAGCTTTTTTTTATTAATTCGTTTATTTTTACAGGCTCAGTTACTTAAGTTTAAAGGAGCCGAATTCTTAAATATAATTTTAAAACTAACAATTTTCTTACATCTATGGATTGTAAGGAGAAGGATGGGATATAAGGAAATCGCAACAATGTTGATGAACACTCAATTCTTAAATCTATTCGTATATCTATAGTGTATTTACGTTTTAACTTATTGTACTGTTTATAGCAAGGGGACGAATTACCCGCGAAGGAAGGAAAGGAGGGTATAAGGTTATAGGGACAATCATACACGAAGATCGATAGCTTTAAGGAAAACATATATATGGGACATGTAATCAAGGTCTAACCGAGCCAACACATTTCTCACCGGCACATTGGGCTGTCTTCCTCGGGCCCGAAAGGAGTTTTCTAAATTCGATCTGGCGACCAGATACACCTCGCACGACCAAACAACGTGTTCGATGTCGTGATAACCTTGGCCACAAACGCAGAGATTGCTGCTGGCAAGATTGAAATGGAAAAGTAGTGCATCTAACGAACAGTGATTGGACATGAGTCGGGAAAAGGTGCGAATAAAGTCCCGACTCATTTCCAGACTTTTGAACGACGGTTTGAGGCTAATCTTAGGGATAATCGACTGAAACCACCGGCCCAATTCATCTTCATTTCACTTGCGTTTCCAGTTAGCGATGGTATTTTTGCGGACTAAAGAATAAAATTCATTGAAGGCGATTTGACGCTGATAAATATCACCTTCAATTGCACCTACCTTTGCTAATGAGTCAGCCCTCTCATTACCCGGAATTGAGCAATGTGAAGGGACCCAGACAAAGGTGATGACATAATAGCGTCTGGATAAAGCACTCAAAATTCATCGTATTCTCTCAAGGAAGTACGGCGAGTGCTTTTCCGGCCTCACTGAACGGATAGCTTCGACAGAGCTAATACTATCTGTTACAATGTAATAGTGTTCAACTGGTCGTGAGGCGACGCTGTCCAGCGCCTAGTGAATCGCTGCCAATTCAGCAATGTACACTGAACAAGGATACTGAAGACTGTGTGAGGTGCTAAAAAATTCGTTGAACACTCCAAATCCTGTGGACTCGTTTAAAAAGGACCCATCAGTAAAGTACATATTATCACAATTGATACCCCCATACTTTGTATCGAAGATCGTTGGAGCGATCCTCGATCGTTGATAATCTGAATATCCATGGATATCTTACTTCATGGACAGATCAAAATGCACAGAGGAATTGATGTTGTCAGGAAAACAAACACGGTTGGGAATATACGAAGAAGGATCAACCTGCATGGATATAAATTCATTATATGAACTCAGGAATCCGGAGTGAAAATTTGCTCGAACAGCTGCTCAAAATTTCCGATCGCCAATGGGTTCATGACCTTACATCGGATGAAGAACCGAATAGATAATAAATTGAAGCGATCGTTTAGTGGGAGTACGCCTGCCAAAACCTCGATACTCATGTTATGCGTTGAAGGCATACATCCCAGCGCAATACGGAGACAAAGATACTGAATTCGTTCGAGTTTAATGAGGTGTGTTTTGGCAGCTGATTGAGAACAGAAACTGCTATACTCCATCACTGAGACAATAAATAGTCTTCGCGATGGGCTCCCCACCAGGTGCCGGTAATTGTACGGAGAAAGTTTATTCTTTGTTGGCATTTTTTACTCAGTTACCTAATATGGACCCCCCAAGTACATTTGGAGTCGAACCAGACCCCAAGATACTTGAATGACATAGCATGAGTGATCGGTTTACCCAAAAGTTGAAGCTTTGGTTTTGATGGTCTATGTTTCCTAGAAAAAACCACCATCTCTGTTTTCTCCGTGGAGAATTCGATCCCTAGCCCAATGCACTATGGTCCAGGAGGTGCATTTAAGTGGAAATTAGCATCTAGAGCTGAGTGGCGTTAAGCCTGAACTGAAGGCGTTAAGCCTGAACTGAAGTGATGCTGCTTTAAAGTCTACGCTTACTATATGCATTTAAAAATTGCAAATTGTTCATTTATATGCAAAAACTCATAATTTCAAATTTAATTAACTCAAATACAAAAAATAACACTCTTTTGAAAGTTACACCTTATGTAGAGTCAAATGTGCTCTTTAAAATGCCATCAATAATTTTTTATTATGTTTGCCCCAAAAAGAACGACAAGCAAATGAAAAGGTCGTGTTTTCGGGGAAAAAACATCAATAACTTTGAGTAGAATTAAGATACATACAAGTTTTGCACCGTGAAATGCGTGGATTGGAAAGCTCTAAAGATCATTCGAAGACAGTTTTGATGTAGAATTTTACATAAAAAAATTAGAGCAAAAAACCGTTTTTTTTCATGGTAACCCTAACTCAACCTAGAGAAAAAGCGCTATATCGGTTATTTGAAGAGATAGAAAGAAATATTGTTCCACAAAGTTACTTAACATAACCAGAGCTACAATATTGTCCAACTATGTTTACCTCTATCTATAAAGATAAGAAAGTTAGATTTTTTATTTCATCGATAATTTCGGTCACCCTATTTTTGATAACATAAAAATGAGCGCTCTATTATATGTAACAACTTTGTCGAAGACAGTTTTTGTGTAGAGAATCACTGTCGAGCTCTAGATGCTAATTTCCACTTAAATGCACCTCCTGGACCATAGTGCAATGGCCCAGGTTGAAAAATTGTTCAAAGTATCTTGTAAGGGTTCTTGCAGGTCGGATTCGTTTGATCCTTCGACATACACCACTCCATCATCTGCAAGTTGTCTTAGGCTGCAATTTTGTGTAAGGCAATTGTCGATGTCGCTTACATAGAAGTTGTACAAAAGGGGGCTTAAACATGAGCCCTGGGGGAGGCCCATGTAAGAGAACCGACTTACTGCCGAATCTCCGTGAGAAAAGTTCAAATGTTTCTCACAAAGCAAGTTATATAACATATTATTCAATAGAGGCGGCAGACCCCGAGAGTGTAATTTGTCTGACAAAACCTCTATTGAAACAGAATCAAAGGCCCCCTTTATGTGCAAGAATACTGAAGCCATTTGTTTTTTTCAGCGTAAGCCATTTGAATTTCTGAAGCAACGCAAGACAATCATTCGTCCCCTTGCCCCTGCGGAACCCATATTGTGTATCTGAGAGAAGGTCATTCGTTTCAACCCATCGACCAAGGCGAAACAAGATCGTTTTCTCCAACAATTTCCGTATACAAGACAGCATTTCTGTTGGGCGGTATGAATTGAAGTTGGACGCGGGTTTTCCGGGTTTTATAGTAGCTGTAACTCGTATTTGCCTCCAATCATCTGGAATAATATTATGCTCCAGGAACCGATTGAATAAATTCAACAAGTGATGTTTCGTCACATCAGGGAGCTTCTTCAACAAGTTGAACTTAATTCTATCCGATCCCGGAGCAGAATTGTTACATGAAAGGAGAGCAAGAGAGAATTCTACCATCGAAAGCTCGGAATCAAGATCGCACCTATCTTGTGGTATATCTTGAACAATTTTTTGCACAGGAGCGGAATCAGGACAAACCTTCCGCGCAAAATTAAAAATCCATCGATGTGAATATTCTTCGCTTTCATTCGTTGAAGAGCGATTTCTCATGTTTCGAGCCACTTTCCATATTATTTTCATTGACAAGCCTCCCACGAAATTTCGCCAATAAGTACGTTCTTTCCCTTTGTTCAAACTTTTGAACTGATTTTCAAGGGCTAAATACGTTTGAAAATTTTCAGGGGTTCCACGTTTCCGAAAAGCTTTAAATGCATTCGATTTTTCTACATAAAGCTTGGAACATTGGCTATCTCACCATAGATTGGGAGGCCTTCGACGAATAGTGGAACCTGGGATGGGTTTCGTTTAAGCGCGAACCGCGCTGTCATAGATTAAACGAGAAAAGAAGTTATACTTCTCCAATGGAGGTAAGCCATCTCTGGCATTGATGGCTAGAGCAATCGCGTCCACATATTTTTTCCAGTCAATGTGTCTGTGTCAATGTCTCATATGCCATGTTTATAGATTCAGAAGAATTCGATCCAATGGTGATGGAAATTTTCATTGCCAAGTAATGACTACCGTTGGGGTCCTGGATTACATTCCACTTGCAATCTAACGATATATAAGACCACTGCTTAAGCAAAAAACAGTCCGCAGAGTACGTTGGACGATCCAAAGCCTTCGTGTTTAATGCTCTCCACGACCGCAAAAAATCCGAAACGACTGAACGCCCAAGGAAAACGAGCGCGAAAGATGACTCTGCCATAAAGCGAGCCTCCAAGAAAATTTCCTTCAAGCCCTCGAAAAAGATCCGGACGAACTGAACTTGTCCGTGAGTTCCCAGACAGTTCAGCGGCTGCTAGTGGAGCAGGGTCTACGTGGTAAAAAGCCCCGGAAGGTCCGGATGCTGACGCCGAAGCATCTGAAGGGGCGTCTGAAGTTCGCGAGAGACCACTTCGATTGGATCGGTCCGGAGAAGGAAAAGCAATGGTGAAATATGTTGTGGTTGGATGAGACGAAGGTAAACCTCATCGGCTCGAACGGAAAAACTTGTGTCCATCGCCCAATAGGCTGCGCTTACATGCCACAGTATACCACGATGACATTCAAGCATGGAGTAGGGAACATTAGGTTGTGGAGATGCTTCGCATGGTACGAGGTTGGCCAGCTGTACTGGGTGGATAAAATCATGGATCAGTACCTCTACGCCCGAATCCTAAGGGATGTTATGCTGTCACATGCCGAGGTGCTCTCTGAAATGGCAGTTCATGTAGGATAACGATCCGGAGATCCGGCTCTGTTACAGCTAAAAAATGCTGATGAGCCTAACAAATAAATAAATGAGATAAAAAAAAGTTCTTCCGCACAGTAACTCGATGTTGATAATTCCTTAATATTTTCCTTCGTTGATCGTATTGTTTTCACACATTCACGTTGGAGAGCCTTATCCCTTCTCTTCGTTGGCCGAGCCATTTTGGTTGAATGTAAAACTTTTCCGTTTACTATTTTTGAAAGCATAGGCAGCCGTGGTAGTGTTCCAAGCTCTGCAATACAATTTTCTTAACTAATGTTAAAGTTGCTGAAACTAACATTCTAGACCCATTAAAGGTAAAAATAATAATTGTATTTGGTAGATCACACCATTGAGGGAGATGGCTGTTCATTCGGCTGAAGGAGGCCAGGATGATAGCTCAGAATTTTTGGAATTTTCTAACGCTTGGAAAACTTCTTAACACACATGGATTTTATTCTCGCGATCTTGCACGGATAAAGGTTGGAATCGGAATGGTTATGATATTGGTACGGATTAGCTGTATGCACATATTTGTTCGTTGGTGTTCGTTGTATTTTATGTTATACTTCGGGTTTTTGTTGCTGTTTCGTAGTTGTGTTATGCACCACACACTGCATTTAGAATGGGAGGGAGTGATTTGGATGGGAATGAGGATAGGGATGGACATTGGAATTTAGAAGTAGGGATACTTGCTCCTTTTTCGCGCTGTCGGTCGCTAACAGTATTGATATCAACACAATTATATTTTATTGGTTTTCATGACATGAAACGCTATGACTCAGGAATAACATTTTATTGAGTGGTTTTTATATCTGTATCGATGATGTTGTTCGGCATCAGTGCCGAAAAAATAACGATGCTTTCACCAATACAAACAAAACCGTTGCGGAAAATCGAAAAATGAAAATTTAACTTTCAGAGCACTAGCTCGAGTTTTACGATGTTTTTCACTATACAGTGCGACAGCAGATGAAAATTTAGTATCTTGTGAGTAGTCGATTAGAGTTTGGTTGATATTACTGGGATGGGAAGTGTGCGAAAACGATCATTTTCTTCACACTGTTTCGCAAAATTATTGATATTCGGGCGAGGGGTGAGGAAGGGAGATGAAAGAAATGAGCGCCATTGTGGCAGCCATTTGTGGTCTCCTTCTACCTTCACCTTAAGTAACTTATTTATGTGTTTTAAGTACTTTTGTTGCACAATGCAAGAAAGCATACCATGATAACTGAATAAACTTCAATTACACCTCAATATGCCAATCAAATATAGTAAGGCTAAAATTATGCTTCAAAATTGGAACATAATAGGGGAAGGGGGGGGGGAATGTGGTCACCCTAAGGAACCCCTAACGAACATGCCCATTTCCTATGTCCACATAGCACTGAAATTTCCGTTCTTCGGAGAATATTGTAGCTCATTTTATTGTAGTTCAAGATAGTAAGCGGCTTTTATTATGCAAATTGAAAATAGTACATTTTTCATTATTAGAAAAAAAGGTTGAAAAATCGAACATTTTTTAGTGAGAAGGTAATGTGGTCACCTGTGGGGGGCAAAGTGGTCACTCGCACACATCACGCTAGAAGATGCGTGTTTTCTTGAGCAAATTTGTTTAAAACATTATTGAAATAGTAGGTACATGTATGAAATGAGCTAGGCCTATTTACCTAGATTCGTAATTGAAAATTTCTCATACGTACAAAACGTAGTAGGAAACACATAACGTTTTTTTTCAAAATGAGGCTTGATTTTGGTTCGGGTGGCATATTTTTCCTGGGTCAAAACCACAAGAGGGACCCCTTCAGGAGCAGAAGGTGATAAGGTATATCAGCTTTGGAAAACATAACATTGTCAGTAGTAATCCTCCACTGCCCACTTTGCCCCCAAACAACGAAATGAGAAATATGCGAAATAATCGATGAAATTGAACAAAATATCTGTGAACAGTCGTCCAAACTGTTGATTTGTCGCTAATATCAGGTCAAATAAACCAAATTTCACTAGAAATTCCTTAAATTCAAAACGCTCAAAACGACGGCCGAATGGCTTCCGAGAGAGCGTTTTTTTAAATTTCTTGGCTGTCTTACTCTACTGTAGTACAGGGTGACTCAAAAGTTCTTCAAACATAAGTTAACTGTCAATACAGTGTCAATAGTCAATAGGTATACTACCAAACAAGCAGGTGACCACTTTACCCCACGTGACCATATTACCCCCACTACCGCTTCTTCTTCTTCTTGGATGGCTCTAACGTTCCAGTGGAACTTTTTCCTTCTCAACGTAGCATTACTTGCGTCATTTTTATTAGTAATACTTGATTGAGATTTCTATGCCGAATAACACGCCTTAAATGTACTCTGGAGTGGCAAGCTCTAGAATACGCGTGACCACAGTGCAAGCCGGAAGTTTTCAGTTTGCAGTTGATATCTTTCTGTAAGAACCGTGGAGCAACCTGAATCGTCACGATGGTCCAGAACCGCTTGAATTTCTGGTCTAATGAATTGCCAACTGCCGATTGACAACTTGGGATTGGATGCATTTGACCTAGATTTACCTTTTCTGCTGTGTGGAAGCCTGTTGCCTATACGTGGAATCTTAATCTGACCACTATTAAGCACGAGGAACTCGCAAAAATGTTCCAATTCAAAAACAAAGTCGAACGCACCACGTTTGTTGAACCCTAGGTCAGCCAACTCGAAGTCGGTTGGGAGATTCCAGTCTCCAATGGGAATATGTAGTCGCTAATGGTTGGTACCTCAGTCAATTTCTTCATTACTAGAAATTCCATCAGTCAGGAGTAATCGGTAATTCGCGATGAATCCGTCGTCATGGTGGAGTGTGAAAGTCGAAGAGTGGAACTGCCAATATCAGAGATCGGTACCTTAACTCCCTTCCGAGTCAACTTGAGAATCTAACATAGACGATCCGAGATAAGATTCGCCTGTGGCCCACTGTCCAATAGCGCCCTCGCCAGATGCGACCGCCCGTTACAGTTCTTCCGTGCAACCAGAACCGTGGAGAGGAATACATGGTATTCTCGGTGTTCTGTTGTGACGTTGATCGCTGCATTGATAACACTGTATCTGTGGTTGCATGCACAAATGATTTGGGGATCGATTTCTTGAATCTGAGGTTAGTGACAGAGGAAGTTGATTGCAAATTCTCCGAACGTCTGTCAATCGCCAGAATCCGCGTCTATCTTTCAAGGAACTCCATAACGTGCATGAAAAGAGGATCGTTTTTCCTGACCGTTCGTAAAACCGCGTTGATAGCGTTGTTTTTTCTGAAAACATTTATTTGAATAACATTGAGCGCCTCACCACTTTGGGACGCACACAAATGATTAAATTTCTGGATCAGATTCAAATCCGTGTTTTCGTGAACGAGTAATCAGAATGTATTGAAGAATCGCAACCATTTATCTAATTCCCTATTGGATTTTTGCAAGCTACAAAATTTGGAAATTTACCTTCTATCTGTCTAACTAATACATCGATAACCAATCAATTTTGACAGATTTGTTGGCGAACCGATGGAGATCAGTGCTGGTCTTCGATACATCCAACAGAATTATACTTCTTGGAATGTAGTTGAGAATTTTTTGATTGCAACATTTCTCAAAATAAGATCTCTATCTTAATCGCCGTTCCAAGCCATCCCGCTAAAAGTGTGTCTGGACAGGCGAGTGCGAGACGGCCGGTCGCCGAATGTATTAAAAATTCGTAGTCGAGATGCAACTGTCCCATGGCGAGCCAGTCGCATGCAGTAGCGACAATAATAGCCTAGTTTTTATTACGCATTTAAAATTCTGTCGGAACTTGGAACATGTCAGTTTTTGCAATGCGTTCGTAAGAGAAAGAAACGCTTCTTGTTAGCGACAGTGCACTCTGGGGAAACTACACCGTGTACAAAATGAGGATTCTGGAATCTTGAACGATAATTGAAGCTGGATAGCTGTGTTGCAATTTTTAGCAAAAAAAAATATTCGATTGACAGTCAATAAAAGTATATTGGAAAGCAGTACATCTCTGTGTACGTGTGGCAGGTTTGCAGGTGGGCGTATTCAAGCTATCCTATCATGCCACCCTATTATTCAGGAGGAAATACCCCAAAATTCATTTCATATGGGGAAACTTATTTAATTTTGTTCCTAAGATGTACGAGGTCCCAATCACCGGTGTGTTGGCCCACAACCATAGTGGAGAATCCACTCGGGTGGCCACATGGAACGTGTTACGTGTTTTTCGTTTCCATTTGGCGAAATTCAGCCAATTCGATTATCAGAAGATAAACGCAAACAGTTCCTCTTCTAAAAATAACAACATTCGATTTCCTCTTGTGGATGAGATGAACACGTTCTCGGAGGTACTAACACGTCGTGGGTGATTCATAGGGGATCCTTCTATCGGACGAATGTAAGAGAAAACAATTTGAATGTACAAACATGAATAAATGAGTTCAGAATCATTGTGTCAGTACTGTCAAAGTGAATCTACATATCATGCAACTAGGCTTACAATGTTATATGCATCAATGGCACTAGGACACTATCGAGGAAGCAACACAATGAATGAGTTTACTGATTGCGATCCGTTATAGGGACTGCCCCCCCCCCCCCCACCAGCCGTATTTCTGATGGATAAACTTGTCAGTTCGATAGTTACTCTAGTAGAAAGCGTGCAGAAGTCATAAATCAAAAACTCTTATCGAACGAAAATAGTGCGGAAAAGATTGCGCAGTTATTACGAGAGAACTATTTTTAGAATATATATTTATCCAGCGTTTGCGTCCTTCCTCCCCCCATCGGAAAATATGAATGAGTACATATTTTACGTGGGCAAGTGTGATAAACTTTGTCACAGTTTTCAATCGCCACTCAGAGCGGGAACTATCGCCGGTTGTCGTTTCTCAACTATTGCATTGACTTTCATAAGTCGAACATGATTTGTTCCTAAATTAAAAAAAAAAGTTGGTAGAATTCAGTTTGTATTTTCGTACACCAGCTTCCAGCAGTCAAGCATAAAACGGGTCCAGCACGAGATTCAGAATGTTTCCTCGTGACCATGACGCGAAAGCTCTTCAATGTTATGAATGGGAATGTTGCAACGCTTCGCGAAGTAGAAAATTGCTCTTGCGAAGCAAGAGACCGCAGAGACCCGGAATGAGAAACTTTTTTTGTGGAGTGAACGATAGTATGTAAATACATATTTATTGAATTATCAACAAGTTTCAATGTCTCCTTTTTGTCGCATACTCTCGGTTTGAGCCGGATACCTCGGGATGGTTTGAACTACCGTTCTGAATCATATTCGTGCTAAACTATGCACAGGTATTATTTGGTTAATATTTTTAATAAATTAGTTCAATATACTTTGAAGCTTTCTACTTTGGTACCCATTTGATTGAAAACATAAAAAAATCATCGTATAAAATGCTTTTCAAATGAAGCGAATAAAAATCCAACTTCGGACACTAAATCAAATTTCGGACACTTTATTTTGTAATTTTTTGAACGAAAATTACATTACACTTGATTATATTTGAGGGCCTTAGAATGCAAGGGGTGTAAGTGACTTGATCGATTTCTCTTCATCAACTTTTTCTTTAGTTAATAACTCAACTGCAAAAAGTTCCAATTTAAGTTCGCTATAGAATCCGATAGATGAGGTTCTGACCTATCTTCCACATTGTCAAATACAATTGGGAATGTATTTGCAGCTAAGTTATGACCAGAAGCGAGAGTTGATGTAGAGAAATCGATCAAATCACTTACACCCCTTTCATTCTAAGCCCCTCATTTTATAGTCAACTGCGAAAGACTCACCAAGCAATCACAGTAAACTGTGAACGATGACGAGAACTGATGAAACACGGGAGAAATTTGAATATTGATGAACGGGTAAATTATACGTGCTCACGCTAAACAAACGTCAAACACAAACGATAGTGAGTAGTGTTGATAGATTTTTGTCGATTATGTTATAATTCAAATGTAGTTCTCATATGAAATGATAGTGAAACCAAGGAATTACTCTAAAGAAGCAACTGTGATATTAAGTTTATAGTTATATCATCAGTGCATCAAGCATTTCAAGATATTAGAACAAAGTGTCCGAAATATGATTCAGAACGGTATTTTCAATACACATGCATAGGGCCTCGAATACACTACGAATACACTTCACGGTGGAAACGGAATGAAACGTATTCGCGATGACAACGGTATGGTGTCGACATCTGGATACGAGATTAGTTTCCCACTAAACTTATCATTATAATATTAAACTATCTTCAGATTAAATTTTTGTATGAGATTATTATATCACATGAAGAAAACAAAGTTTTCCACTCACATTGAATACCAGTTTGATACGAAGAAATTAATTTTCATTAATGATTTTTTATTTGAAAAGTGCTCATTCTGTCTGAAAATTCATCACTATCTTCGACACTTCACTAACTCGTAAAACGTACTTCAATGTCGTGTCGTTTATTTCCTTTTCACCGTGAAGTGTATTCGAGAATCAGGCCCATAGTCTGCGTTTTGCGATTTATTTTAATGGATCTTCAATTCTTAATGTTCCAAATCGGTATAGTTTCCGATCATCCATCAGCATGTTAGTAGGTGTAGAAGTATCAAATGTCAACATTTGGGGTGAAAGAAGGATGCACTAATGTATAACTCATGAGGAGTAGAGTCTCCAAGAGTGAATTCTGACATTTCTTGATCCGACCAAAGCCCGGGAATCATTGACTGACTCAACAACTACATAAAGTTGAGTATTTTTTTGTATGTTTTTAAACAAAATTTGGATGGGCAAGAGAAACGTTTACTGCCTTGCATTTATACTGTGCATTAAAAAATATTTTTCATTTTGTGTTCAGAGTTTGACACAGATAGTATTTCAGTTTGGAGAAATGTTATTGGATACAGATAAAAGAAGTCATTCGGAGACTATAAGTCACCAAGTCAAGAACATCCTTCTTCTGCATCCCTCTCGACAGATGCAAACAAATCTTAACAATTGATTGCGTATTTCGAAGGTAGCATTCACATAAATGAGACATAAATGTTCTTAGTTTGTTTAATATCCGTCTGTCCACTCTTCACTATAGAACATCTAAGTGATCTTCGATTAATTATTAGGAAACGAAATGTTCCGTCTGTTCCAGAAGTGATATGACGTTAGTAAAGTATGCTTTCGTGAGGACAGAACAAACGAAGCGACAATGTATTTTTTGATTATTTTTTCATAACACGCAGTTATAGAAGCACATCATATTAATCTGGCTATCTGTCAACTTTTCCTGTAATAATTGTGTGCAATAGCTGGCTCTCACCATATGCTGGAAGAATTATGCTTTCGCACTTTTCATAAGGTTGGCGATATTTTTTGTGGTAACATTGGACATTTTTTTAAAAATTTGGCCTTATGAGTCGGGGTAGCACATAGTCGTATCCCACGTAAACGTAGCCTTGGAATCAGATATCATTATTTATTCATAAAAGCACCTCTAGCGGTCGATTTGGTAATGTTTTGACATTATTTTGTTATGGAAGTGTTTTTCTTTTAGCGGTGAATGTTTCATTCTGATCAGTAGGGGAGAAGGAGGCAAGTTGGCGAGGGAGGCAAGATGACGAATCGGTAATTTGACCCGTTGTAATGAAGGTAGCGCCACCTACCTTTTACTGAAGATGCATCATAACAAGGCCAAACTTTGTACTCGGTAACTCTGCCGAAAACGTTATCACAAAAAAGTGCAAAATAAAAATGAGAAAAATCGTGATTTTGTTATTTTTTCCGTTTTTTCAAATTTCATTATCCACTTTTTTAAAAAAATCAAAATTTCAAAATAATTTTATACATGATAAAGGTACTCTATTGTACATAATCTGTTTGTTTCCAGCGAGTTTCAATCATGATTTTTTTTCAGCTAAATTTTTTTTATTGAAAAAGTCGCTTGGGGCAAGTTGGCGAACTGCAACATTGTGTTAATTTTTGGTTTTTTATTGCAGATGGTTAGAACTTATAAGCGAGAAAGAGACCAATATTGGTCGGACATCAGTTTGGAGAATCTTATGAAAGCTATAGAAGAAGGTTTGCATGTTCTGGGTGCTTCAAAACAGTTCGGTGTGCCAGAACCAACTTTGAGACGCTATCGACTAAAATATCCAGACATGGAGGTTAAATTTTTAACTCAGCATTTGCGTTTCCATGTTCTTTATGCAAGAAATATTAAATCTGTATCAATTTCAGGATACGTCGTCCAATAAAGGCCGCTTTAAAGCCACATTCATGTCCAGCTTCGAAGAATTGCCTATTCGTTTGCGGTTAAAAATGGCATAGAGCACCCTTTCAAAGGAACATGCGCTGGACGGACATGGGTTGAAATGTTTATGAAGGCTCATAAGCTATCTTTGAGAAAGCCAGAAAATACCTCAGTGGCTCGATTAATGGCGTTCAATAAAGAAAATTGTGACTTATTTTTTCGAACTTTGGGAGATATACGAGCTCAGTATCGTTTTCCTGCGGGTGACATTTACAGTGTTGATGAAAATGGCATTTCCACTGTTCCAACCAAGGATAAATAAATAATTGTTATCACATTTTATTGGTTTTTAGGTGACCAAACCATATTCGCCAACTTGCCAGGCGAGATGGCGAATTCGACGCTTTTTGCGCCAAGCTTTTGGGTAGACAAGTTTTTTAGTGTTTTTGCCCATCCAATAGATATTATGATAGAATACACTTCATGCTATATGAATCAGCATCAACATTAAAAAAAAAATAATTCCAAGATCCAGGGCTCGCCAAAGCTTAACGTCGCCAACTTGCCTCCCTCTCCCCTATCACAGAAGTGGTGCAGGATGGAAAACTGATGAATAGAAAAGGATGGGTTATATCCGATATTGGTGATTGACGAGAGAATCGAAGAAAGCATCCCATTTTTATTAAGTATGTGAAAACAGCTCCTTCAATCCAAGTATTAGTCTCGCATCACACGCTACCACTCAGTGAGTGAACAAATCCGAACATGGGGCAGACAAGTTCATTCTGCTCGTGAGTTGAACAAACAACAGTTCTGATAACAAATGATTCACTCTTCATGGTTCGGATTTGTGTGCGAATAAGGCAATAAGGGATTGTGTGCGAATTATCGCCAGGCGATAATTTTTCTGAGATTGCACTTATTTGTTAAATTATCATTTCGGCAAGAAACGTTTCAGGGAAATGCAATGCATTGAATGAATTTTACTGAAGCTTGTACTCCTTTATTCACGCTCGCTCAAAGACTAAAATACAATTTGTTCTTAAGCTCTAAAGTCAGCTTGTCCGCCCGCGCGCTGTGCGTATTTTTTCGGTGGCCTGATCTCTGTCCTTGTAATTGTGTTGACCAGCGGCTGGCTCATATCGATGTTTTGATGAGCTATTTTGTTTATGCTGGCTAGCTCCGTCCTCGGATATCTCCTTGTTTATGTTTATGTTCTGGCTGATGCTAACTTGTCTGTTTCTGGTGATACATACATACATTAATTTATTGCTTTTTATAAGCAGGGCACGAAGCGGCAACTTTTAATCGATCAGTTGTTTTGAATATCTCCTACTACTTAATAAAATTTATCAGATCGTAATGCACATTTTACAGTAATGTGCGCTAATTGTACAGTGGTTCGCCTCTAATTGGACATACCGAGACACCACTCAGTGTCGCATTAGCGGTGATAGTGATCTGTAATTGTATATATCAACAAACACAACATAATGCAAAAAACATATTAAAACAGAAAAATCATTGAAAATCTAACAAATAACCATTAGAAAAGTGTGCAAAATACATAATCTAGTAAAATGGTTGAAGACACTCCTAAACTGTATTGTAGAGGCGTACACAAAGGATGATTACAGAAATGTCCAGTTAGAGGATCAAAGGTCCAATTATTCTTGTCGCATTACAAGTCTGTCCAATTGAAGGCGAGTCCCTGTATGTGTGATAAAAGATGCTATGTTTTGTACCTGCCTATGGCACACTATTCCAGAAATTTAGCAAAACTCCAGCAATACAGCAGGTAATTTTTAAGGCTAATGTGCAGAAGAAAACATCGAATAAAAAAGTCTGGTCCATGCAAATATGCACACAGATGTGATATGAGATTGATAGCAAGAATTTCTCTGTTATCCATGTAGTCAATCAACCATTACGTGTTAAACCGATACAGTGGTTCTCAGATTTTCATGAAAAAGGCCTGGCCGGGTAAAGGAGTAAAAAGTCCCCCAAACTAAATCACCAGATGTATGGCAGATATTGTATAGGATATTAAATAAGAAATTTTGGCGTTTTATTTGAACCCCTATGTGGTTTTACATAGGATCTATAGTGAGAAACGTACTTTTTCGTTTATTTCACGCCATCCTCAAAAGATTCGTGATAAAAATTTGAAAAAAATACTGAATGTGCGGAGTAGGATACAGTTGCTACGGTGTATCAGGAAAAATTATGACAAAAGAATCATCCACATTTTTAGTACTAAAAAATATTGAAATTTTGAAAATTCATTTTTTGTGATTTAGATATTCAGTACTACTCTAAATGATATTTGAATGTGTTCCTACGGCATTACTAGATATGTGTGATTTTTTCAGTGTTGCGCGGTTCAAAAAATATTTTTTTTTATATTTCCAAAGAGTCTAGCTGGGCAAGGGAGTGAAAAGTCCCCCAAATCAAATCACCAGCTGTATGGAAAATATTGTATAGGATACTAGATAAAACATTTTTGCAGTACAGGTCGGACTCGATTATCCGGAGACTCGATTATCCGAAATTCGATTATCCGGAATTTTAAACTCGATTATCCGGAGTATTTTATTTTTGATTTTCGGAAATTTTGAATAATTTGTATAATAATTCCATATCAAATAGCCAATATGGGTATCAAATGAAAGGGCTTGACTAGTAGGATACAGTTATTTATGAAAACTGCAAATCCAAAATGGCCGCCACCACAAGATGGCGGATTAGATATTTTCTCTGAACCCCATCAATATGGATATCAAATTGAAGGGCTTGACTAGTAGAACACAGTTATTTATAGACTTATAGTAGAACACAGATATTTATAGATTTATAGATTAGACTCGATTGTCCGGAGTATTTTATTTTTGATTTTCGGAAATTTTGAATAATTTGTATAATAATTCCTTATCAAATAGCCAATATGGGTATCAAATGAAATGAAATCCTTGACTAGTAGGATACAGTTATTTATGTAAACTGCAAATCCAAGATGGTGACCACAACAAAATGGTGGATTACATATTTTCTCAGAACCCAATCAATATGGGTATCAAATGCAAGGGCTTGACTAGTAGAATACAGTTATTTATGAAGAATGCAAATCCAAGATGGCCGCCATCACAAGATGGCGCCATATATATTTTTCAAAACCTCATCAATATGAGTATCAAATAGAAGGGCTTGACTAGTAGAAAACAGTTATTTATAGAAAATGCAAATCCAAGATGGCGGCCACAACAAAATGGTGGATTACATATTTTCTCAGGACCCCATCAATATGGGTATCAAATGCAAGGGCTTGACTAGTAGAATACAGTTATTTATGAAAAATGAAAATCCAAGATGGACGCCACCACAAGATGGTGCCATATTTTTTTTCCAAACCCCTTCAATATGGGTATCAAATGAAGGGGTTGAATAGTAGAACACAGTAGATCATGAAAATGCTGCCGTGGCCGAGTGGTTAGCGTCATAACTAACAAGCCGGGTGTTCGGGTTCGATTCCCGTTCTGGTCGGGGGAATTTTTCGACAAAGAAATTTCCTCCGACTTGCACTGTGATCACGCGTATTCTAGAGCTTGCCACTCAGAATGCATTCAAGGCGTGTTATTTGGAATAGAAATCTCAACTAAGTACTAATAAAAATGACGCAAGTAATACTACGTTGAGACGGCGAAGTTCCTCTAGGAACGTTAGTGCCATTGAAGAAGAAGAAGAAGAAGAAGATCATGAAAAATACAAACCCAAGCTGGCCGCAGTTCCCAAATAATTGATTGCTTTTTAATGGTTTCATTCAGCTTGCCCTATTTGTATGTATGTTCGAGTGTTCGTAGGATTGCCCCACATTAACTGAAATTTGACCCCGTTCCCGATCACTGATTGATCTGAAATTTGGAACATACCTTTAATTCTATTGCCATTATAAAACTGCATATTCCATGATCTTGAAAAATTCAATTTGGCCGCCGCTAAAAAATGGCTGAATGGCTTGACTTGGAGAATACACTACATTATCAACAACACAAACATGAATGAAGAAACGGATGTGATAACTACTAACTGTTACTTGTCTAATTATTTTCTAGCTTTTAGTACATTCATCCGTATAATCTCAAAAGCTGTTTTATTTATTTTATTTTCTAGTTTTTAGTAAATTATCTGTACCATTAGCATACTACAGTGGTAGCTCTACAATAAAACCATTAAACTTTTTTAAAATTTTTCTTTCTTACCTAACTTTCTTCGGAATATTTTAATTATTTACTGTATTCTATTAGTCAAATCATTTTATTTGATAATAATACAGCGTAACTTCGATATAACGTACATTTTACTTTCAAAATTGTACTTTGTATCGAATTGTACGTTATATCGAAACATAATAAAGAACTCAGAAACGTAGCTTATATTACTTTATTGTGTTGCTGTTTGAGTAAGGTTAATGGATAAATTCAACTAGAAGACGAAGCCAATCGTTCTCATAATGTTTCTCTTCGTACTGTTGATTAAATTTTTTTTTTCATTTAGAATCCGGAATCACAAAACAGTTGTACTTCGGGATTGGTTAAAAGTACAAACCAAGCTTTAGTATCAAAATACAGATAATTCATTGTTCTTTCAGAAAAATACTATTCAAAAAATTATTCCTTTGGACTTTGAAAATGTGTACGTTATAACGAGGGTACGCTATATCGAAGTTCCCCTGTATTGAGGGGAATGCAAAAAATACATAGTCGACTATTTAGTGGTGGTTACCTTTCGAATTTATGTTGTTCATCTTCTTCTTCTTCTTCAATGGCACTAACGTTCCTAGAGGAACTTCGCCGTCTCAACGTAGTATTACTTGCGTCATTTTTATTAGTACTTAGTTAAGATTTCTATGCCAAATAACACGCCTTGAATGTATTCTGAGTGGCAAGCTCTAGAATACGCGTGATCACAGTGCAAGTCGGAGGAAATTTCTTTGACGAAAAAATCCCCCGACCAGAACGGGAATCGAACCCGAACACCCGGCATGTTAGTTATGACGCTAACCACTCGGCCAAGGGAGCACAATAATGTAGTCTATTCTCAGAGTCAAGCCATTCAGCCATTTTTTAGGGGCGGCCAAATTGAATTTTCAAGCAGTTTTATAATGGCACTATAATTAAAGGTATGTTCCAAATTTCAGAACAATCAGTGATCAGGAACGGGGTCAAATTTCAATTAATGTGAGTCAATCCTACAAACACTCAAACATACATACAAACAGGGCAAGCTGAATGAAACCATTAAAAAGTAATCAGTTATTTGCGGACTGTGGCCATCGTAGATTTGAATTTTCCATGATCTGCTATGTTCTACTAGTCGAGCACTTTCATTTGATACTCATATTGATGTGGTTTTGAAAAAAATATATATATTTGGCGCCACTTTGTGGTGGCGGCCATTTTGGATTAGAATTTTTAATAAATAACTGTGTTCTACTAGTCAATCCCTTTCATTTGATACAAGTCAGACTCGATTATATACAGACTCGATTATATGTGATTCGATTATATACAATTTTGGACTCGATTATATACTGTGCCGATAGAACCCCTCGTTATAGCGATGCAACGTTACATATCGACGACAACTTCACTCGGCATTCGATCCATAAAAACCAGTTCGAACGGAAACAAGACAAACAGAGATCTTTCTAAAGACAAAAAGCGAATAATTGAATCATCGTTAAAAGCAGTGCATCAATTAAAATTCTTTCCATTTTTTCTCAAATGATAGTACACCAAATTTGTAAGTTTATTCGTTATGAAGATTAAATTTGAATTCTAAATAAATGAATTATTGTAGCTTGAAGCACACAGAAACAAATATCGTGTTTGCTATCGAGAGTTGGCGAAAATCTATCCCCACAAATCTTCAAGAAATTTGTACGAGGACGAGAAAAATGGAGGAACAACCAACACCCTATAGATTCAACTGCAGAAAATGCGATCGGCCTGATTCCGCGGAAGGCCAAATGGTCGCTTGTGATGTTTGTCAGAGATGGGAACATTTCGGATGTGCCGGAGTTGATGAAAATATAAAAAAACATTCATACGTGTGCAGCGAGTGTAAGATGAATAGGACTGGCACGAAACCGAAGCAGACATTGAAGTTACCGGTTAAGAACGTCAAAACAACTTCCAGGGCATCATCGAAGAAGGGAGCTGCTAAAGCAGATACTGATCGTTCTAGTGTTAGTTCTGCAGCAAGACTAGCTAAGCTAGAAACTGAATTGAAAATCGTAGGCGAACAACAACAATTGCAAGAGCAAGAACTTAACGCAGAGAATGAGCTGAAGAAACGAGAAATACAGGAGGCTGAGCGGCAATTGGAGGATAAAAAGAAAATGTTGGAAGAAGAAAAAAGGTTGCGGGAGAAGAAACTGCAAGAAGAGAAAGATTATTACAACAAGCAGAAATTGATTCGTCGTCAGTCTATGGAAAAGAAAAACGAAATCATAAAGCAAATGTCCGAGTGCAGTAGCAAAGCAGGTTCGATCGTCGATCCAAGCGTGAAGGTATCCTCATGGCTTGAGCAACAGCAGTGCACCACCGTTCCGCCGACTAAACCAACTAACCCTGAGCCGCAGGTACCCCCCGTACTACTTCCACCGACATCAATCGCGGCTCTCGAGCCTGCGCCCATTACATCGCAATGGGTTAATTCAGGACCTAGCGTACCGATGCCAATACACTATCAACCGGTGAACACTACAGCTGAAAACAATCGGATCCCGCACGATCATCTGTACAACCATCTAGTTGCCCCAGGAATGCTGAATGCCAATCAATTGGCAGCACGACAGGTGCTGAACAAAGATCTGCCAAAATTCAATGGGCGTCCCGAAGATTGGCCTCTGTTTATTACAAGCTATGAGCAATCGACGGAAGCATGCGGATATACAGAGGTAGAAAATCTCATACGTCTTCAAAAATGCCTCGAAGGCCACGCTCTGGAGTCGGTACGAAGCAAATTACTCATCCCATCTAATGTACCACAAGTGATTCAAACACTACGCATTCTGTACGGTAGACCGGAACTACTAATCCGGTCCTTATTGGATAAAATTCATCACGTCCCATCGCCTAAGCACGACCGACCGGAGACTATCATGGAGTTCGGAATATCCGTCCAAAACCTGGTTGATCACCTGATTGCAGCACGACAAGATGATCATCTGACGAATCCTATACTTATGCAGGAACTGGTGGAAAAACTACCGGGTTCACTGAGACTAGATTGGGCTGCATACAGATCTCGACTTCCACGAGCTACACTGCGATCCTTCGGTGAATTCATGTCGGGTCTAGTAACAGCTGCTAGTTTAGTAACATACGAGCTTCCCAAACTTTATAAAATGTGTGACAATGATAGAATGACATTGAGAACTAGAGCAATGATTCAAACGCATTCCTTAGAACCCGGGGCTCCCTTGGCATCGCCCACTTTCGTAGCAAGGGGAAATAAGCTAAGCAAACCGTGTGCTTCTTGTGGTCGGGATGGCCATAGAGTAGCCGAATGTCAAAATTTCATTGCTTTGGCGACGGACGATCAATGGAAGCTAGTACAGGAAAAGAACCTCTGTCGTACCTGTCTGAACAGTCATGGGAAGTGGAAGTGGCCGTTCATGGAAGAGTTGCGAAGTGGAAGGATGTCGTCACAAACACCACACCCTCCTCCATTCGGTCAATTCAATTGGTGTGTCAGCTAGTCATCTATCATCATTTGTAGGTCAGTTCTACCTGTTTCGAATGGTTCCTGTTGTATTACACGGAGAGCAAACAAGTCAGATGGTATTTGCCTTTATCGACGAAGGTTCTTCAGAAACGTTGCTGGAACATTCAACTGCTAAAAGTTTGGGTTTGTCCGGCCCAAAAGAGCCGCTTGTTCTACAATGGACAGGAAGTGTAACCCGTGAAGAATATCATTCCCAACGGGTACAGCTGAAAATATCTGTAAAGGACAGTTCCTCCTATCACGATCTAATAAATGTGCGCACAGTCAGCCGCCTTACACTCCCGACACAAACGCTGAGATATCAAGAAATGGCTAAGCGTTTTCCACATTTACGTGGCTTGCCAATAAAAGATTACACTGCAGCGCAACCAAAACTATTGATCGGACTAAATAATCTCGGTTTATGTGTTCCCAGAAAACTACGAGAAGGCAGTCCTCATGAACCCATCGTTGTGAAGTGTCAACTTGGTTGGAGCATTTATGGCGGGTTCTCAGCTGATCCAGCCCAACGCATGACGGTCAACTTTCATACAGTAGCGTCCTCTACCCCCGATCAGTTATTGAATGAACAATTACGTGACTATTTCACCATCGAAAATAACATGGTGGTCCCTCCGCTAGCGCAGCTCGAGTCCGATGATGATAAACGGGCTAGAATTCTACTAGAAACGACAACACAGCGTGTTGGACGGCGCTTCGAAACGGGTCTTCTCTGGAAGTCCGATGTTATAGAGTTTCCCGACAATTACAGCATGGCTTTGCGCCGTTTACAGTCTCTGGAGCGAAAACTACAGAAAGATCCTGAACTTGAGGCTCTAGTACGACAACAGATAAGAGATTATTTGAAAAAGGGCTATGCACACAAAGCCACAAACGAGGAAATATCATCCAGCGATAGCAGGCGGGTTTGGTACCTCCCTCTGGGAGTTGTGATTAACCCAAAAAAACCCAACAAAATCAGGCTAATCTGGGATGCTGCCGCAACATTTAACGGGGTCTCGTTCAACTCCAAGATTCTCAAAGGTCCAGATCTCTTAACGCCTCTGCCCGCTGTGCTCACGCGTTTTCGACAACATCCAATAGCAATAAGTGGAGACATACGAGAGATGTTTCACCAAATCAGGATACAGAAAAATGATCAGCAGTCACAACGATTCCTGTGGAGGGAGAACTCATCTGAACCACCTCAGATCTACGTGATGGAGGTTGCAACGTTTGGGTCCACGTGTTCCCCAGCGTCAGCCCAATATATAAAAAACGTCAATGCCCAAGAGTTCGCTAATGAATATCCTCGGGCAGCAGAGGCGATCCAGAAAAACCACTACGTGGATGACTACCTGGATAGCTTCCAGAATATGACTGAGGCGATTCAGGTAGACAATGAAGTTAAATTAATACACACGAAAGGCGGATTTGAAATCCGAAATTTTCTTTCAAATTCGACTGAAGTTTTACGAGGAATCGATGGACTATCATCAGAAAGCACAAAAAAACTGCTATTGATGCGGGGTGATTACACAGAATCGGTACTCGGAATGAAATGGATTCCATCGGAAGATGTTTTCACATACACATTCGCCCCTCGAGCTGACCTGGAACATGTCTTCGTCGATGGATACATTCCCACAAAACGGGAAGTGTTGAAGGATGCTTGGACCTGTAAACTCGGTTGGGATGATCCGATAGGTGACAGCCTTTTGGCGCGCTGGAAACAATGGATTGGACTCTTCAACACGCTTCCTCTTCTACGAATACCTCGCAGTTACTTCCAGGCTGATTCTCCAATGAACTTCAATGACCTCCAGTTGCACGTTTTTGTAGACGCCAGCGAGTCTGCGTATTCGTGTGTTGCGTACTTCCGGTTGAAAATTAACGATCACATCAACGTAGCGATGGTAGCGGCCAAGACAAAGGTAGCTCCTGTAAAATCACTCTCCATTCCTAGACTGGAACTAAAGGCCGCAGTCGAAGGAAGTCGCTTGCTTGACTCAGTCAAAAGATACCACACCCTGCCGATTGCAAAATCCTTTCTGTGGAGCGATTCTAAGACTGTTCTAGCTTGGATACAGTCTGAACATCGTCGATATCACAAGTTCGTCGCCGTACGCGTAGGAGAAATACTATCGTCGAGCGAGGTGAACGATTGGCGATGGGTGCCCTCCAAATTTAATCCAGCCGACGAAGCTACAAAGTGGAAGAACGGATCCAACATCAATACAAATAATTCTTGGTTTCAAGGGCCTAGTTTCTTGAAAAAAGATGGAAAGTTTTGGCCAGATCAACTACAAATTTTCACCACACAAGAAGAAATACGTTCCGTCCTTCCACATTGGGTAGCCGTTTCCATCGTAAATCCGTCAAGATTCAGTAAATGGACGATGATGCTGAGATCATTAGCATTCGTATTCCGTTATGTTCAAAACTTGAGACGGAAAATAAAAGGAGATCAACAAGTTTTCGGAGTTCTCACTCAAGACGAATTGGAGAAGGCGGAACAGCTTCTTTGGAAAATAGCTCAACACGACGTCTTCCAGGAAGAAATTTCAGTACTGATCGAAACCCAGGGATCCCCAGATCGCCAGCACCGCACGGTGGCTAAGTCGAGCAGAATTTACAAACGATGGCCTTTCCTCGATCAAAACGGCGTTCTCAGAATGCGTGGGAGATTGGGCACTGCACCACATGTGCCATACGAAGCTAAGTACCCTACGATTCTCCCTCATCAACATAGGATAACATTTCTCCTTGTAGATTGGTTCCACTGCCACTTCCATCATGCCAACCGGGAAACTATTACCAACGAACTAAGACAACGTTTCGAAATTCTCAAGCTTCGTGCCCTCATAAGTCGTGTGGCGCGAAGGTGCTGTTGGTGTCGAGTGATGTAAGTATCGCCAAAACCTCCTGTAATGGCTCCTCTACCAGAAATACGGTCAAAACTCGACTACTTTGGACCTGTACACGTGAAGGTCGGTAGGAGTTTGGCTAAACGTTGGGTGGCACTGTTCACCTGCCTAACAATAAGGGCAGTACACCTAGAAATTGTCCACAGCTTATCGACGGAATCATGCATCATGGCCATCCGTAGATTTGTTTCACGTCGTGGTACGCCAGCTGAATTTTATTCCGACAACGGGACTTGTTTCCAAGGAGCGAACAAGGAGCTAAGGAAAGAAATTGAAACACGGAACACCGAATTGGCCCTGACATTTACTAGCGCAAAAACTAAATGGAATTTTATTCCACCTTCTGCGCCCCACATGGGTGGAATATGGGAAAGACTCGTACGTTCAATAAAATTGGCTGTTGGAACGATAATTGAAGCTCCTCGGCGACCAGATGATGAGACCTTAGAAACAGTGCTCTACGAAGCGGAAGCTATGGTTAACTGTAGACCATTAACTTACATTCCTCTGGAATCAGCAGATGAAGAATCATTGACACCGAATCATTTTTTGCTTGGCAGCTCAAATGGTGTGAAAATACTCCCGACCGAACCTGTTCTTGAACATGCAACGTTGAGAAGTAGCTGGAAGCTGGCACAGTACATAACCGACCGATTTTGGCACAGGTGGATTAAGGAGTATTTACCTGTGATTACTCGTCGATGTAAATGGTTCGAGGAGGTGAGAGATCTGCGAGTTGGTGATCTAGTTCTGGCAGTCAGTGGAGTGGCAAGGAACCAATGGATCAGGGGACGTATAATCGAAATCATACCCGGTAGAGATGGACGAGTTCGACAGGCGTTAGTGAAGACGTCGACCGGAGTGCTGAGAAGACCGGCGGTGAAACTTGCGGTTCTTGACGTCATGGATGGGTGTAAACCCGGTGACGGGTGAGCAAATGTATACATCAGTTCTTCACCAGGATTTACAGGGGGAGGTATGTGCCGATAGAACCCCTCGTTATAGCGATGCAACGTTACATATCGACGACAACTTCACTCGGCATTCGATCCATAAAAACCAGTTCGAACGGAAACAAGACAAACAGAGATCTTTCTAAAGACAAAAAGCGAATAATTGAATCATCGTTAAAAGCAGTGCATCAATTAAAATTCTTTCCATTTTTTCTCAAATGATAGTACACCAAATTTGTAAGTTTATTCGTTATGAAGATTAAATTTGAATTCTAAATAAATGAATTATTGTAGCTTGAAGCACACAGAAACAAATATCGTGTTTGCTATCGAGAGTTGGCGAAAATCTATCCCCACAATACAGTTTGGAAAAAAATATTTTTTTTAATATTTCAAATATGACTTATTTCAAGAAGAAATGTAACCTTTCAACGTTAAGGTGAAATTTGAGTGGCTTTTACATGTACAGTGGGGTAAAAATAGTGATTTTTGGAGATTTTGCTTGATTTTTTACCAGGAATTCTTTATATCGATATTGCAGCCAAATTAAGAAAGATAGAATTTGGGTGTCAAAGAACAAATTGATAGGAACAATCCAATTAGTATAATTTTTAGGATAAAAGTAATAATAACACATTAAAAATTATTAACTTTTAAGTTTTTCACTTCCAAAATGTTATTAAAATACACTAATTTAGATGTTCCACTACTATATCCTATAATAAATTTTCTCATTTCCAAATGAAGGCAACAGAGTTGTCTTCCGTAGCGCACTTTTTAATGTAGAGCCAGTTTGAGGCAACAGAGTCCGAAACAGAAAAAAAGTCGAAATAAATTGAAAATGCCCAAAGGCCAAAAAACATTTTAAACCTAAAATAGACGTAGGGAGAAATTTGAATACAAACTAGAGTAGTACTGAATCTCAAAATAAAAAAAAATAAAATTCAATTTTAAATAAAAATAAAAATTAATTTAATTTTTTTTAGTGTTTGATTTTCTGATGAAAAAATTGTTTGAAAATATTGATCGATACATCTAAGTAAGATGTACTTTAAGTTTTCATATTGTTGTCTCAAAGCTATTGAAATGGCGTGAAAAAACGAAAAGGTGAATCTTTCACCATAGATCCTATGGTGTACCATATAAGGGCTTGAATATATGGTATTACTGCCAAAATGTTTTATTTAGTACCCTATACAACATTTTCCATACAGCTGGTGATTTGGTTTGGGGGACTTTTCACTCCCTTACCCAGCCAGACTCTTTGGAAATATAAAAAAAATAAAAAAAAATTTTTTTGTACCGCGCAACACTGAAAAAAATCTGAAAAAAATGACACATATCTAGTAAAACCGTAGAAACACATTGAAATATGAATTAGAGAAGTACTGAATCTGTAAATCAAAATAAAATATATATAAAAAAAATGTTTTTTAGAACTAAAATTTTTGATGAAATTTTTTTTTTGATAATTTTTCTTGATACACCGTAGTGAGATGCACATTCAGTATTTTTTTTTAAATTTTTATCTCGAAGCTTTTGAGGATGGCGTGAAATAAACGAAAAAGTACGTTTTTCGCTATAGATCCTATGTAAAACCACATAGGGGTTCAAATAATCTGTCAAAATTTCTTATTTAATATCCAATTTTTACTCCCGGGGCCAGGCTCTTTGTTGAAAGCTTCAAAAAAAAAAAAAAAAAAAAAAAAAAAACACGGGAAAAGATGAAAAATCTGAATGTCATATATTGATAATTTTTTTTTACATTTATCATACAATCAAAAACAACATTTCTTCCCTTATTCTATCACTATCAACATCGTCACGTGCATTTAAAGAATCTGTTCCGTCTTTTTCTGGTTCAATGAATTTTTCTATCTCGTGTGAACTGTTGAACGTTATGGGCAAATTGTGCAAGCGCAACACACGTTTATGGGGGTCTTCGTAGCCACTTGGTTGTGCATTCGCTTACTAGGCGATCGATCCTGTGTTCAAACTCAGGACCCTTAATTGACCATCTTTGTGTTGTTATAGAATAACTACATCCACGCAACAATCTTCAGCGATGGAGATCGATCCACGGTGGAACGAAGATCGATTCATCCAACTCTGCTCTGCTCTGCAAGAAACATCGGGCTGTTGTGCTATTGATAATATATTTAAAAAAATAGCCTACCTAGCGACACTCATATTATGCAAACGCACTTGATGCGCGCTGAACGGAAAGCGCAGCAAGAAAACGTGTTAACTCTCCTGTACTCGCGCGAGAAATCGTAACTTTTATACTCACAGACTGTGCGTGTCTCTGTGATATTACTATTGTGTATTTTTAGGCGTTATTGGTATTTATTTAAAGAAAAAGATATAATTGAATAAAGAAAAACCCCACAAAATTCTGTTTCTCCAACTTCCTTCAGTTTTAATAATCATTTAAATCAGTCACCTCTTTGATTCTCGCGAGTATAGGAGGGTTAAAAATTAATGCAGGTTTCTTTCCTTGATGGACTGCTTATTCAAAGCTGTTACGTTCAGGTAAAATCAATTGATAACATCCCAAACACATTTATCACCCGCCTAAAAAACTAAACGGAATTCCCGAGCGAAATCATGTAAACAAAAACAACGAAACAACAACGCTCCAATTCTCAGGAAAATGTGGGAGAATGACATGAAGAACAGTTTGCTTCTATAGAAGAACAGTTCTCTTGGCGTGGCACCGACAAATTGACAAATTTCCTATCGACGGAAAATTCTTTGAATAAAGTAGAGTTTTTCCTATTAATGCAATAAACATGTGTTTTTTTTTTAAATCGGTTTCATACTTGTACACCTGCTATATTGCACACACAAATGCTACGTTATTGTGCACATCAAACGCAATAGTCAAATATAAATGAATAAATATAAGCATGAGACCGTTTTTACATGCCAGCGTCGTCTACATGTGACACTTATCTCTTATAATCAAATTTCCTTCAGAAGTGATCCTCTAACAAACAACCCATCCCACTAAGGGTTTTTTTTCTGAAGCATTTGCAATTGTAAGCACCATTTGATCAAGCTGAAATTTACACTTCCATGTGCACATTGTATAGCGGTAAATCCGTTGATACACTATCGCGCTAAAAGCTCCCCACAAATTGCAAAGCTCCGTGGGTTTTTCCATCACGCAAACATTCGCACGTTCGCCGTAACCAATACCTTCGTTCGGCAGCACCAATCCGGGAAAAAAAGCACCGTTCCTGAATGAAGGACCCCTTCGGGCCAGGACGTTCTCGAATGACCATGCGCACGCATCGCTTTCATTCATACCGTACGCGAGGCCGAGCTCGTGAGCAGTCTCTCGGTGTCGACAGGAACAACATCCGAACGCTATAAAAAGGATTGTACGGGCTCGTCACTCTTCAGGCGATTCCCGTTGCAGCACCGAGCAACAAGCGGTAGTGATTCTGGAGGAGTGCTAGCTGATAGGAGCATTCTTCCCTATAAGCATAAGATAACAGGTGCATTGAATCATTGTCGTGCCATCAGGAGCTGGGCGAGAGTGAGATAAGTGATAGTGTGGGAGTGTAGTGCAGTTCGCGTGACCAGTGGATTCGCAAATCGTGAGTGAAAGATTAACTAAGCAGTGGAAGAATTAGAAAAGAGAAACACAAAATTCTAATCCATCAGAAAGCATAAAAAGTGTTCGGTATCCGACGGATGCAAAGAAAAAGCTTCCGACAGGGAGCATTTTAATTGAATTTCCTCTCCCTGTCTCTCTTACCGTTCGCCGCTATCCGCTCGGTGGAGGTGACTGCGTGTGCGGGGTGGAAAAACAGAGCGCGAGAGGTGTGTCTGATATTGGAAAACGGATTCTAGCCTGGCGAGGAGAGCCAACACGACGACCGAGTGAGCGAGTGTTTTGAGCATCGTTTTCCTGTTGCCTACAAAACGCGTGCGGGGGTGACATTTAGCAGCGAAGTGGAAAAATAAACAAAAGTGCAAAATAATAGAGACAAGTGGGTATCTCTGCCACCGTTGGAGAATATTGATGCACTTTTCGAACGAATAAATCTTGGCTGGAAATAACTGCCAAGCGAACGAAAGGAAAATAGAAGGAAAACGGGTGCTAGTGTGAGTGTTTGTCGTCTATCAGTGTCAGGAGAGACGACAGGAAGCAGAGGATTTTTCGTGGAGAGTGTGTAAACTGACGAATAGATCCGTTTTTTCCTCTTCGAGTGGACAACATGGGAGACTTTGGAGTTCTTTTACCGCCAAAATTGTTCTTGAGTGTTTCGACGCTGCTGTTTTTCGTCATTCAAGTTGTAAGTAGCAAACTTTTTTATATTCAAAAATCGTAGGCGTAGGAGTCGCGTGGAATACTTATTTTTACCGTTCATGCTCATGAATAATTGCTCGATGTTAAGTCAATGTAGTGTATGGACAATTAAATAATCAAAGTAGACCAAAATTCAACAAAAATATTGTTAATATTGTTGATTGAGAAAATCTAAGTTCATTTGCCATATATTCTTTCCGTAGTGGAATTTCATATGTTCCAAATAATAATTCAACGAATATTCCTTTCTATTGATACGAGCAGATAGTTAATTTAGAGACTTCGATAAAATTTCATAGCTATAGTATCTTGAAATGAATACATGTTCTTCTCATATTAGGTAACGTGGAGTTGGACTGCTTTGGACCTTTTCTAAATTTTCTTCCGTTCGAAATATAATAACTACTGTGGATGAATTTCAAATATTTTCCCCTATATTTGATGTAGATGTTTATTTAAATTTTTTTTATACATAATATGAACCGCTGAATCGATTGAGACTTAAACCTTTTGTTTTGGTTTTTGGTTGTTCGTACTGACCGGGGGTTACATTTGACACTTTAAAAATAATTGAATTTAACAGAAAAAATAGTTATTTTGGATAATCTCTGATTATTCGCTTAGAACCATGAATATAAAACATGATGTTCAGGAATTCATGTCATCCATTGCTTCATGCTTGATTTAGACGCTCTATCAATGATTCTCCAACCAAATAGATTTCCATGCAACCATAAGGATAAGACCTTTTCACTGTATGATTCCAATATTCCTTAACCTAGAAGCAAAGATAATTCTCGGCGATAGTGCCCTCAAAAACTTTCTGATAAAGCTCTCGAATTGTTGCATTGCACCGAACTCTCACAAGAGACATTCCTTCATCATATTGGAACTTCCGCGAGAGAAATACAGTAATGCTTTCGAATCCGGACGCTTTTTAATCCGGACACTTTGCATTACATTCAATATAATACCACAGCCATAATTTTTGTTGTTGCATTTTTTGCATGTTGAATTAATGCGATTGATAGTTACTAATCTATCGCATTAATTCAACGTGAGAAAAATGTTATGGCTGTGGTATTATATTGAATACTAGCTGTCCCGGCAAACTTCGTCCCGCCAAAAATTGATTTTTCGTTACCACATTCACGTTTTCTTACTAAGCACACGTTCATGGGTCCAAACGCAGAACTGTTCATTGATTGATTTTTTAATCTACCCTTTAAAATTATCTTTTGCTATAAAATTTCTAGTACTTCTACCAAAACTCGTCATTATAATATCAGATTATTTTCAGACACAATTCTCGTTCAAAATTTTCCATCCACTTGCAAATAACATGTTTCTCCGTTACAGGGAATAAATGTTTGATACAGAAAATATGATAGAATAAAGACAGCCGTAAATCGGATAATTTTTTTCTCGAGTTTTGCTCTTACACTCTTACACATACGGTGATCCATTTTCATTTATATAGAAAAAAAGGTATAGGAATGCGTTTCATCACATGAAAATCCATTTCCACTTTCGAACAAATATCAATTTTGTTAGCGTAAACATGAAATGAACCAACAACGCTTGGCACTATGTAATTGTACAACATTTGCGAATTGAATATTCCGAATTTTCCCATTTTATTCAGAGTTTTCCGAAAATTTTCAATTGTCATGTTTGGTTGGAATATGTTTGGTTGAAATATGTGTATTATTTTTACTGGACTCCCTCTCCATTTCACAGGAGGGAGGGGTGTCATACCATCATAGAAACATGTCTCGTATTCAAAAACCTTCACATGCCAAATTTGGCTCCATTTGATTGATAAGCTTTCGAGTTATTCAGAAAATTTGTGTTTCATTTGGTCGGTGTTAAGTCAGACCGGACCAAGTGACATTTTTATGATTTAGAGAAAAACGAGCTACAAAGGGTTTCGTTTGAGCGTTCAAAACAATTTCGATAAGTTATTCTTGCTGTACGCGTGATTTTTCAAATCTGATAAATGTAGAATGTAGCTTACAAAATGTTTAACATAATGCAATCAATAACTCGAAATTTTTAGTTTTGCGACATGGTTCGCTCTGACTTAGCACCGACCATTTGTAAGTTAGCCTCCCCTTAGAGAAGAGGGAGGAGTGTCTATTCACCATAGAAACGTTTATCGATCTCTAAAACCTCTATATGCCAAGTTTGATTCCATTTGCTTGATAAGTTCGGGAATTATTTAGTCCTCCCCCCTCTTCAAAGAGAAAGAGGAGCAGTCTTCCGAAAAACACTTACACATGTCCACGCGATGTGAAAATTCCATGTTTTTGTTTGAACTCGAACATGATTTCCGCTAGTGTTGAATGTCTATACCAAACACGAAAAATGATACACAAACATAAACATGTGAAAACAAACATGATGTTTATAATTCAAGAACATCATGTACAAACATATCACCCAATGTCGCAGTATTCACTGCTTCCGTTTCGTTTCTTTTCAAACACGGAAAGAATTATTTCATCCCAAAACATTGTTTCGTAGAATACTTTTTCACAGAAACGAACTTGAAATTTAGTTCGCATTACAAAAATTGCACGAACTAAGATGCTATGAGTTCATGCACATTTTGCAAGTTTGAATAAATAATCCTTGATTTCGTGCAAAGAAAACATTCTCTGAATGAAAAGAAGTTTTCTATGAGATTTTTTTTGCGTGCATGTTGGCAATTGAAGTCTGGGGAACCGACTGCACAGCGGCGACGTAGTCCGAATGCTGACCAAATAAATAAATACCCAAAAATTAGTTTTAGATGCAACCTCCAGCGGCATACAGCAGAGAAATTTCAGCAGCTTAAACACACCATTAATTTCTCGATGTTATCACAAACTGAATGAAAGAAAAAACTAAAAGCTACACTTACACTACACTACATATGCTATGTGTGCATGCGTTTGCTTAATCCTTTATTCTCCTCTTCTTCGCTCGTTTTATAGCTCGGGTCGCCTTCGAACAAGCAGTATTGGCCATTTGTATTCAAAGATCCAGTCAAAATTGTTGCTCCCGGGGTCGAGTGGTTAACGTCACGCCTAACATGTCACTGCTGAATAATTCTGGTACTTTATATTCGATTAAAATTATAGAAATATTGTAATAAAAATTTGTGGTGGGTAACTAAACATCTCCGCCACGCTCTATTTAAATAGCTAATAATAGCGAATGTTACATGAATTCAATATATAAATTGATGCGTGCACTAAATAATGATATCAATTGTGAAGAACTCTGATATCAATCGACTTTTATTTTGTTCAGAACAGATAAAGAGGTTTATTTTATTTGTCCAATATTTTAGACGAAGCACCCATTATCATGGTAGGAAAACATTTTTTTCCATGACAACATACCAACACACCACGCGTTGTTGAGTGGTGGTGGTGTGGTGTCCGATTCGCTTCTTCTACTCTACGCACTGCCGGTGCTTGGGGTGAAAGTGCAAGAGAAACTGTACACCATGTTCGAACATCATGTGAAACATTAGGATTAAACATCGTATGTCCAAACATACCACGAATACAAACATGTCACATTTCCAAATATTGGTACGAAAAAATCATGTTTGTATTCAAACACAAAACTGCGAACAGCAGCGTGGACATGTTTATCCCGGACGCAGTGTTTTTTGTGAAACATGGAAGACTGAAGAGGAGTGTCTATTCATCATAGAAACGTTTCGTTCCCCCTTAAACCTTCACATGCCTAATTTGGGTCTTTTGATTGATTAGTTTTCGAGTTATGCAGAAATTTGTGTTTCATTTGTATGGCAGTCCCCCCTTAGAGAGGGAGAAGTGTCGATTCACGATAGAAATGCTTCATGCCCCCTAAAACCTCCACATGCCCAATATGGCTCAATTTGCTTGATTAGTTCTCGAGTTATGCAGAAATGTGTCTTTCATTTGTACGGGGGCCCCCTTAGAGAGGGGGTAGGATTGTCGAACTACCATAGAAACGTTTATCGATCCCTAAAACCTCTATATGCTAGGTTCATTCTATTTGTTTGATTAGTTTTTTCACCCTCCCCCCTCTTTAGAGACGGGAATGAAGTATCAAACCACCATAAAAACATTTATCGCCCCCTAAAACCTCTATATGTCAAGTTTGAATTCGTTTTCTTGATTAGTTCTCGAGTAATATAGAAATTTGTGTTTCATTTGTATGGCAGCCCACCCAGAGAGGGAGGAGGAGTGTCTACTCACCATAGAAACATTTCTCGTACCCAAAAACCCTCACAGCCCAAATTTGGCTCAATTTGCTTGATTAGTTTTCGAGTTATGCAGAAATTTGTTTTTCATTTGCATGGAGCCGCCCCCCTTAGAGAGGGGGGAGAAGTGTCGAACTACCATAGAAACGTTTATCGATCTCTAAAACCTCTATATGCTAAGTTTTATCCATTTGTTTGATTAGTTCTCGAGTTGTTCAGCACCCTCCCCCCTCTTTAGAGAGGGGAAAGAAGTATCAAACCACCATAAAAACATTTATCGCTCTCTAAAACCTCTACATGTCATGTTTGATTTCGTTTACTTGATTAGTTCTCGAGAAATATAGAAATTTGTGTTTCATTTGTACGGCAGTCCCCCCTTATAGAGGGGGGAGGAGTGTCGAACCACGATAGAATCGTTTCTTGCCCCCTAAAACCTTCACATGCCATATTTGGCTTCTTTCGCTTGAGTAGTTTTCGGATTATGCAGAAATTTATGTTTCTTTTGTATGGCAACCCCCCATAGAGAGGGAGGAGGAGTGTCTACTCACCATAGAAACATTTCTCGTACCCAAAAACCCTCATGGCCCAAATTTGGCTCAATTTGCTTGATTAGTTTTCGAGTTATGCAAAAATTTGTTTTTCATTTGTATGGAGCCACATACCCCCCCCCCTCAGAAAGGGGGGAAGAGTGTCAACTCACCATAGAAACGTTTCTTGACCCCTATAACCTTCACATGCCAAATTTGGCTCCATTTGCTTAAGTAGTTTCCGAGTTATGCAGAAATTTGTGTTTCATTTGCATGGCAAGAGAGGGAGGAGCAGTGTCTACTCACCATAAAAACATTTCTCGTACTCAAAAACCTTCACATCCCAAATTTGGCTCCATTTGCTTGATTAGTTAGCACCCTAAAATCTTCAAATACCAAATTTGGTTTCGTTTACTTGATTACTCGAATAATGCAGAACTTTGTGTTTCATTTGTATGACAGTTCCCCCTTAGAGAGGGGGAGGGGTCTAGAACTATCATAAGAACCTTTCCCGACCCCAAAAACTTCTACATACCAATTTTCATGTCGATCGGTTCAGTAGTTTCCGAGTCCATAAGAACCAGATAAACAGATAGACAGAAATCCATTTTAATATATATAGATGACATGTCACAATTTACACATTACATTTTATTGACTCTTTTCAATCAAAGTTTGGTGAACGTCTGTTTATGAAACTTGACCCACGCGTTCTCGCGGTTTGACACTTCTAGAGTAATTTGGTTATTCGATTTGATTACACGATATTATTTTTCATTCATAAATATATAAATCAATTGTCCAAATAAAACATATGATCGTCAAAATGGAAAATGCCCAACAGTTTTTATGTGTTTACATTCCTGCATTGGGAGACCTTGTTTGTACAGCCCTATTTATGTTCACATTACTCTATAAATCGTGAGAAGTTGTTTCAATAATGAATGAAATGTTGAGTCTGTAACGGTTGTTTTTAAACTGCATATTAACCACTTCAATTTCAATATCCATTTGAAATTTCTGTCGTACCTCTACTCTGTGCTCAAAGCAAGACTACATGAACGCCAATCTGCTGGAATAATTATAGCATTATCGTGGGATATAAATACAAAACAACAGAGAACGCAATTGGAAAACCTACCAGAATATTCCACGTTCAATTTAGTTAATATCAGTTCAATCGAAGCGTGGTGGTGCTCCATAAAATCTAGCTACTGCGGACACTATTTTCGGCCACCCGACCCCACAGAACCATAAATTATTACGGTTACGGAGGAATGGAGCTTGAATGCAGCTAGGACCCGGCAAGCACACTAATTTTAGTTGAAGCGCTCTGTGCATACAGCAATCGCCCCCGCTTCTTTGTTCACTCGCTACCAACTCAACCAGGGGCAGGAGCATTAAATTAATTGTTTCGATAATAGCAAATAAATTCACAATGCTGTCGTTTAGTATTAATGTTGCAGTGGTGGGCTCATAAAATCGCTATCCTATTAGCAACGAATTGGAATTGTATTGATGTTTGTTTTTGTAGTTCGGTTAAAGTCAATTCAAAAGTAATTTTACTAGCGATTTTGTTTCTGAATATTTTACATTTCAATCATGAACAAGTGCACTTCACGCTTGAGGAGTTACAGTGTAAAAAAAATAGTTACCCGGCGGCAACTTCCGAGTCACACAATGTGCAGACGCCGACTGCCATCAAAGTCAAAAGGTGTCACCAACCGGAAGAAGAGCCATGTTCATCAGAGCATCCGACTGTGTCACTCCACATCGTGACTTCTTGTCTCGAGAGCTGCACCGAGCTGCATGAAGCGCATCATTCCGCCCCGCAGACTATTCAGTGCGTACAACATAAAATGTGAACAAGTTGTCTGCAGCATTTCTACCTCCAGAACTGCACGCTACGCTATGTCAACTGCTCTGGGGGGAAACTCTGTCAACTCAGGCTGAGTTGAAAAAGACAGCAGGATGGCATCACATTCGGCCCGGGATTTGTTTGATGAAGAGAAGGATTTCGGAGGACAGCAGTTTTTTCAATAATTCGGAAATAAAATGATGAAGACTGGATAGGAGCTCGGCTTTTGAAATAATCTGCATCGTTTAGATGAGAAGAAGAGATTATGAGTATTACTGAGTTGCGTACGATTGGGTTCAGGATATTCCCTTCGTTCTCGTGTGGATTTGTGATCGGTTGCGGAGCTTTCCGCATTTGCTCAGATAGATCTCTAAACAACCCAAGAGAAAGGGAAACCACATCGTCTAACGTCACACACAATCTCTCTTGCGGGACCCCTGCTAGTGAATGAAGCGTGGGAGGCAGTGATGTGGGATTTCAATTTGTATGCAAAACTTGGTGAAAATATAGTTCTGGCCAGCTCTTACATCTTTTTCGGCAGAACACACAGACACACAGGCCACACGGTAGTAGTTTCCTGTGAACGCCACAAGGAGTAGTTGGAACCACAGGATATGAACATGGCAGAAGGATAAACTTTTGCGTTTGCGAATTCAATTTTCTTGCTGAATACCGCTGTTGATTTGCATGCAATCCCGAATGATGTATGGGGTTGGAAATTGAAATTTTATGTTTCGGCTAGGAGAATCTGCCGGATCAATGGGTGCCGACAAGGTGCTGCGAGATGGGAGCCGGATGGATGATAATAACCGCAGGATAGTGCACAGAATGGGTAGAGTTCGTTCTCGAGACAACCGCAGGATCTGGTATTAGTTCAATATGTTCGCACAGAGTTTGTTCTAGGAAGCTTCTGATTGGTGGTGTGGAGGGATAGAACGGTGCGAACCAATTGTAAAAGTTTTCTATTATTTAGAGAAAAACCAGAAAGACATTAGACTGATGAGAGGGGAGGAGTATGAAAAAAAATCTTGCAGTGTATTTTTATCCGAACCCAATAGCAGGTAATCAGAAAAACTGGAAAAAGTATATATCCCGATCTGAACAGTCAAAAATTACATTCTATTTCATTCTATGATAGTATTCGAAGTGATAAACAAACGAATTGAATAAATTAATTTCGCAACTATATATCTCTCTACAGCCATTCCATGCCAAACCGATATAGTGGTTCTCAGATTTTCGTCAAAAGTGGTAGTTTTGTTCTTTATCGCAAATTATGAGACCCGTATTTTTAATTTTTTTGTTAGGGTGATTATTTCCATTTTAGGGTTGTCCGATAAAATCAACTTTTTCCTCTTTTTTCCAAAAATGACTTTTTTCAAAAATTCATGACTTTTGAACTACTAAACCGATTCAGATGATCGACATATCAAATTAAAGCCAATTATACTATACCTGCAGAAAATATGAATTCTTCTCTCGTTATTATTGATTGTATTCCTTTTTTTAGACCAAAGGCGCTATGGTTTTTTATATTTTTTCTGGAAAGCTGAGGATTTTTCACACAACATATCTTGAAACCAGAGAGGTGTTTTTTTGTGTTAGAGTTTTGATTTTTCAAAGTTAGCCGATGGTCCAAAAAAAATCATTTTTTTCTCATTTTTCCACTACAAAAAATCATAACTTTTGATCTACTGCACCGATTTAGATGATCGACATATCAAATAAAAGACAATGAGCTAGTCTTGTTTCAAAAATATTACACTCTGAAAAAAAATGGATTTTGTTTTTGTAATTATTGATTATATTTGTTTTTTATAGCTTACATCGTTTCGGGACCAAGGGGGCCATATTTTTAATTTTTTTTCCGAAAGCTGAGGTTTTTTCATATAATATATCCGAATACCAGAGAGGTGTTATTTTTCGTTTTTTAGTTATGATTTTTCAAAGCTAACACGGTTTCAGTTTTCGTTCAACATTTCTATGCAACTAGACTGGATGTATGTGATTATAAAATTATGTATGTGATTATAAAATATAAATTAATTGGCAAATGTGTTATCTTTTCAAAAAAAGCTAGTTAGTAGACTTTAATTCGATATGTCGATCATTTGAATCAGTTCAGTAGTTCAAAAGTAATACATTTTTGAAGAAAGTCATTTTTGGGAAAAAAGGGGGAAAAATATTTTTTGGACCATCGGGTAACTCATAACTCAAAAACGAAAGAAAACGCCCCCTTGATTTCGAGATATGTTGTGTGAAAATTCCTCAGCTTTCCAGAAAAAATATAAAAAAGTATAGCGCCTTTGGTCCCGAGACTATGAAAACAATAAAAAACGAATGCAATGAATAATAACGAGAGCAGAATTCAAATTTTCTGCAGGTATAGTGTTTTTAAAAAAGACCAGGTGATTGGCTTTAATTTGATATATCGGTCATCTGAATCGGTTTAGTAGTTCAAAACTTATGAATTTTTGAAAAAATTGAATTTTTGGGCCACCCTAGAATATAAATGGTCACCCAAACAAGAAAATAAAACAATACGAGTCGCATAATTTGCGATAAAGAACAAAACAACCACTTTTGACGAAATTTGACGGTTTGGCATGGAATGGCTGTCTGTATATAATATATAGGCTGTCAAAAAAGTCCTGCGGTATTTCCCCGAGGTGTCGTTGTTAGCGCGTAGTTCTAGTTGTATTCATTGTATCGAGTCATACTATAGCTTGTTGGAAAGGTATTTCGGCGCTATAATATAGTCCTTGACAGTGTTTTGTTTGGTTAAGTCGTTCGTGAGTTATAGTGTCGCAAATATGGAGCAAAATAAAGAGAAAATCCGACATATTTTACAGTACTACTATGACAAAGGCAAAAATGCATCTCAAGCTGCCAATAAAATTTGTGCAGTTTATGGACCCGACACAGTTTCCATTTCCACCGCACAATGATGGTTTCAACGTTTCTGTTCTGGTGTAGAGGTCGTCGAAGATGCGCCACGCTCCGGAAGGCCTGTCGTCGAAAATTGCGACAAAATCACTGAATTAGCCGAGAAAGACCGGCATAGCAGCAGCCGTAACATCGGCCAAGAGCTGGGGATAAGTCATCAAACCGTTATTAACCATTTGAAGAAGCTTGGATTCACAAAGAAGCTCGATGTATGGGTGCCACACAAGTTGACGCAAAAAAAACATCTTTGACCGTATCGACGCATGTGAATCGCTGCTAAATCGCAACAAAATCGACCCGTTTCTGAAGCGGATGGTGACTGGCGATGAAAAGTGGGTCATTTACGACAACGTGAAGCGCAAGCGGTCGTGTTCGAAGCGCGGTGAGCCGGCCCAAACCATCGCCAAGCCCTCATTAACGGCCAGGAAGGTTCTGCTGTGTGTTTGGTGGGATTGTCAAGGAATAAACTATTATGAGCTGCTTCCCTATGGCCAAACGCTCAATTCGGACCTGTACTGCCAACAACTGGACCGCTTGAAGGTAGTACTCATGAAGAAGAGGCCATCTTTGATAAACAGAGACCGCATTGTCTTCCATCAGGACAACGCCAGGCCATACACTTCTTTGGTGACGCGCCAGAAGCTCCGGGAGCTCGGATGGGAGGTTCTTTTGCATCCGCCGTATAGTCCGGACCTTGCACCAAGTGACTACCACCCGTTTTTGTCCATGGCGAACGAGCTAGGTAATCAGAAGTTTGCCACAAAAGAGGCCTGTGAAAATTGGCTATCCGAGTTTTTTGCCAATAAGGAAGCGAGCTTCAATAACAGGGGTATTATGAAGTTGGCAACTCGTTGGGAAGAAGTCATCGAACAAAACGGCACATATTTGACTTAAAACAGATGATTGTAACTAATTTTATGAACAAATGAAAATTCAAAAAAAAAATACCGCAGGACTTTTTTGACAGCCTAATATATATCTTCTATATATATATAAATGGAGTGATGTCTGTCTGTCTGTCTGATTCTTATAGACTCGGAAACTACTGAACCGATCGACATGAAAATTGGTATGTAGGGATTTTTGGGGCCGGGGAAGGTTTTCGTGATATTTTGAGACCCCTCCCCCCTCTCTAAGGGGGGGCTGCCATACAAATGAAACACAAATTTCTGCATTACTCGGAAATTAATTAAGCAAACGAAACCAAAGTTGGCATGTGAAAGTTTTAGGGTGCAATAAATGTTTCTATGATGGTTAGACAGTCCTTCCCCTGCTTAAAGGGGGGGCTGCCATACAAATGAAACACAAATTTCTGCATTACTCGAGAATTAATCAAGCAAATGAAACCAAATTTGGCATGTGGAGGTTTTAGGATGCAATAAATGTTTCTATGGTGATAAGATACTCCTTCCCCCTCTCTTAGAGGGGGCTGCCATACAAATGAAACACAATTTTTTGCATTACTCGGAAATTAATCAATCAAACGAAACCAAAGTTGGCATGTGAAAGTTTTAGGGTGCAATAAATGTTTCTATGATGGTTAGACAGTTTCTATGATGGCCATACAAATGAAACACAAATTTCTGCATTACTCGAGAATTAATCAAGCAAATGAAACCAAATTTGGCATGTGGAGGTTTTAGGATACAATAAATGTTTCTATTGTGTTAAGATACTCCTTCCCCCTCTCTTAGAGGGGGCTGTCGTACAAATGAAACACAAATTTTTGCATTACCCGAGAATTAATCAAGCAAATTAAACCAAATTAGGCATATGGAAACTTTAGGGTGCAATGAATGTTTCTGTGGTGGTTAGAAACCCCTCCCCCCTCTCTTAGGGGTGGCTGCCATACAAATAAAACACAAATTTCTGCATTATATATATATATATATATATATATATATATATATATATATATATATATATATATATATATATATATATATATATATATATATTGTTGTGTTACTATGTTCGTGGTCGAACTCCTCCGAAACGGCTTGACCAGTTTTTAATGTGGGAATGAGAATAGGTCGTAAACTATATATGATACCGATAGGATACCGATTACTGTATATTTAATACCGATTTGGGTGGTCCCATGCAAGAATTTTTTTTCTGTATATTTTTTTTTGTATTTTTTGCATAAATATGGTTTGAAAAAATATATAAATAACCAATTTTCACCTCTATCTCCATTTTTTAATCGCAATATTTGTATCTTTATATAAACAATACCAAGGAAATAATCCGTCGTTACATCAGTTATTTTTTATTGAACAGCCAAAATATTCACTTGAAATAATTTGCATGGCAGAACAACGTTTGCCGTGTCAGCTAGTATACTCTCCAAAAATATTGGTATAATTTTTCACGTAATTTAGCTATCTATTTTTTCAATCTTTTTTTTCAAATCTGATGTCAATTATGACAGAGAACGGTTTTCGGGCAAATAAAGAGATGATAGCGAACTGTTGCACACGATTGTAGTCCGTCGGGTATTTTCTGAATTTTTGGATGCTTGATGCTTACATAAGTATTGAGTTCGATTTCTCGTTAATTAAAAAACTTTTCGCGGAATAAATTTGTCTCGATATGTTTTGATTTTATTGTTTCACTTCCGTCTATCGTACAATAATTATTTTATGTACAGTTCATATTCAAATTATCAATGAGATTAAAGTCGTTCAATTTTTTTTCCACTTTTTGATCAAATGTATGATTTACACCATTGGTTTGAGGCTTATTCTTGGTTGTCTTTGATGACAGATCGACGAACCATATTTGAACCACAACAAATAATATCGTTCCTTCTTCCGCGAAGCTATTGTCCTTGAACTCTCTGTTCTCACAAGGCACCTCATGCAGAACCGTGACATCATCCTCTCATGTATGTGTCGAGAGGACCCACTCAACCAACGCACGATGAATTCCATTTAGTCGGAATGTGTATTATAGCAGCACAACATTCGGAATGTGGCATTCCTCCCAAAAACCCACCCGAATGCCGTTGGTATAACCGCACCCACGTGACCATAATATATTCCCGTTGATTTGTTGCATACTTTCGAATATGATTGCAGCAAGCCTTTCCGTCCCCCCCCCCACGCACACACTCGAGCATTTTCTCCCGAATCATGCGGCATTTTTGCCAGCCAGCCATCATCTTTCTTCTGCTCCTGTTGCGCTGCACTCACTCTGAGCCGGGCGTACTTTGAATCACGTGAAGCAATTACGACGTGTCCTTGCATAACAAATGTACATTTACCTCTTCGTTCCATCCACGTCCCGCGTCCGATTGGTGTGAGCTTTCTTATTTCAACACACCATTTTACGTGTCCGGGTGGCGCCCCTAATGGAATACACAAAAAAAAATACATAGTGATGAGAGCTGAATGGCGATGATGATGACGATGCTAATGGTAACATGCGGTGTAATTGCAGCGTACTTTTCCGTGAGCGCAGGCTGCAAATTCTCTCGGTGAGACCACTATCAATGGGGAACATGGGCTCAATAGTATAATGTGGAAATGTCACTACTTTGTTGGAGGCGTCGTAATAAGCATAATAACAGAAAAATGAATTAAAGAAAATCAGTTTCCTTCACATGTGCGAAAACTACAATGCGTTTGCTTTGAAAGCGATACTTATGTAGTCGCGTGGTTAATTAAAAACGGAACTAGAATTGATGAATGCAACCACTTGTGTTCAATCCTTTAGCGATTCTTGTTTTCCCGTCATTTGGTTTCGGTTGCCTGAAAAACTCCTTCAAATCCTTCAAGTGTACAGAATTATATTTCGACTTACTTTTTACAATTGAAAAGCCAAACAGGGATTACGTTTCACAATTTTAGGAAAAACTTGTTAAATTTGTAATATGTAGTGATATCGTATGTTTACAGTGTTTTTTGGCAAGTCTTGTGTTGAGTCGAAAAAACTCTTAAAATAACGCTGAACGAACTAGTTCACCCGTAAAAGATAATAATGTGAGAGAAAATCATCAGCATATTATTTTGTCATGTCTCACAAATTATTATTGTTTGTTGGTCATTTCCCCATAATTAACTATTCCTTTAGTTCGCTATATCCACTGATTAGTACTCTATAGATACTTGTTCAAAGTGAAATTCCTCGTCACTATTTCCAATTTAGAGACATGTTTGGCAACCAAAACTGTCCGCTTTTAGAGTGTTTGTTGTAGCCATCGTGAGTCTGTGGTTGGAGATGCCCCGAATTGTATCGATTTAGACACCCTCCCGAAGGGTCTGCTGACAAAAGTTGATTGTTGTGGATATCTGTACCAAGCATGAGCCTTAAACTTTTATTTATTTGGTTCGGATTTTCTGTTGCCATTCTGCGTCTTCTTAGATGTTTCATTCTGCGTTGGAGATGTAATTTTGCTAAGAGCTACTGAAAAACTGCATATATATTAAGGAAGATCAGCATTTAAATTTCAGTGCTCAAGGCAGCAAGGAATCAACATTACATGTGATGCTTAGAATTGATTTCACAATCTAGTAATCTACTTTGCTACTCAAGGAAAAGCATTCATTTTTCGGCCCTTGTCATTGTTGTCAAATATTTGTATCAAAGAGTTTTATTATTAAATTTCTTTGATGTCTGTTCTCGCCAGCAACAATTTCGTTATTCTATGTTAACAATGCGGTCGTGTCTTGGAAATCACCCTTCTTTATTTTTTTCTTGGTCCGTTTCACCATGGCTGACGCTTATTTGTGGCCCCTTTGGGTAAAATGTTTGAGTGCCGCTGTACTATATGCAGTTTGTTCATGTATTTCTTTGATTGTGTAATATGAGAATTTAATTCCTTTGCATTTTTCTATTTCATTAGTTTGTTTTTGTGTCTTGTCCTTCGTCTCATCGTCGCCTACCTTTGACAGCCGATCGAACACCAGATGACAATCCTGGTCACTATGCACATCGCTATAGTGCAGGCGGAAACCCTTTGATGGGACAAAGTTATCTTTTTTCGAAAGCTCCTCACCTGACCCTTCATTTGAGAATTTTACCCTTAGTAAACTCGTATACATCACGAGTAATCAGTCCAATCCTACTTGACTAGTATTAAGTCCCAAACTAGCTTTGACTGACATGTGTATGCTTTTAGCTGCTTGGCTATCTGAGAAGATATATATATTGGCATACCTGTATTTTCTAGCCAAACAAATATTTGTACATGTTAGAATAGCTTGTATTTCTGCTTGAAAAACTGTAGGCCACTGTCCCACATGTCGATTCCTGGTCCAGTAATCCCAGCTCCCGTAGATTTACCAATTTTAGATCCATCGGTATAAAACACGAGTGATCCTGGACGAATTTTGGGACCACCTTCTTCCCATTCGTTGCAATTGAATTCAATCACTTTGAAGCGAACACTGAAATTAGTCTTTGTTTCCATCCAGTTTTCATTCATGCTTACTATAGTGTTCAGTTGAAAATCTTTCAATATTTCAACAAATTACGTTTCTATGTTCAACATTTCAACAAATTATGTTTCTATGTTTAGTAGGCGATATTAAAAAATAAGTGATGATGCATATCAGTTGTAAAGCCATTGCATTAATACATATTATTTCGCAATAACGCATTGGAACCCAAGCTTACGGGTCTTATATTAATAATGAGCGTTACTCTAAAGATGTACAAAGAAAACGAACAAATTATTAACACCGATTTGTTCCACTTTTTTTTAAATGTAGCAAGGTGGAAACAGATAAATCTTTTATAATAAGTACGGATCGGGACGACCGTACGATTAAACTGTAAAATAAAAGTGGATAAGAGCGGGTCGAAACGACCGCACAAACGGGTACGCCTCGGGACGACCGTACGGATACAAAAGAAAACAAGAATGCGGTGTAAAAATATTTGCGGATCGGGACGACCGCACAGAACAAGTACGGCTCAGAACGACCGTATAAAAAATGACAATGATGAGAGTGCGGATTGGGACGACCGTGCTGGGTAAAAAGGGGAGTAAAAATTTTTGCGGATTGGGAGGACCATATGAAAAAAAAAATAATGATAAGTGGGCGGATCGGGACGACCGCGCAGAACAAGTATGATCTCGGGACGACCGTATGGAGAACTGAAGCAAAATCCACATACATTTGCTCTTCTCATCTTATTTATTCAATTCGTTTTTTTTCGGGAAGAGAGAATATGTGTGGCATGCCCAGTTTTGGCAACACGGGTATCGTCAGCCCGGCTTCGAGCGGTCTCCGATTATCCGGCGGACGCTCAGGAACACACAACTACCACAGTTCGAATCGAAAGATTCGAGTTTTTTCCATCATCTCTTTCTCTTTTTAGCCCATTGCACGATCCACAGTCCAATATTTTTGTTACTTCTTGGTTTGCTCTTGATAGTTTAATGTTCTGAAATTGTTTTTAGTACATTGTGACTTAGATGACCTTACTGATTTTTCAGGATTTCCCAGACTTTTTAGCACGCTCCCTGATATCCTGGCGAACACTCATTTTATCCTGATTTTTCTGAAACGATCCTGATTTTTCTTGATTTTTGTACTCTTTACATTATTCGTAATGAATATACTGGTTTCCATGCCAAAGTTTTCTTTCATGATAGTTCTTTGTGTCGCACTTGTATGTATCATACATTAAGTTAAATTCTCTAGACGCAAATCTGTACTTAACTTTTTTTATCTCTAGCCTCAATTGTTTCGTGGTTTTACAAAATTACTCAAGAGAAAAATTTTTAATTCACAGTCAATATAAAATGATTTTATATATAATTTGTTCATCTAATTCACAGTAGAATCAACTTTAATGATGGGACTATTGTAAATATATCTATAACAGTACTAAATCATAAAAAATAGGAAAAATTGAACAAGTCTTCCACTGCTGATATGCTTTCCTTATTCGTCGAGTAAAGATTCATTCCAAAGCTATAAACAAAATAACAAAACATTTCGATAATATTAAACATATGGATGTGGATTGACTTAATTACAAGAACTGCGAACAACAACGATCGGCTGAATCTTCTATTTTATTCACGTTGTAGTGATGATGATGATGACCTACCTCATACCCCTACAAAGGTTTGAACTATATTTAACCAAATTAAGATATCAGTATTATAAAACAAAAGAGCGAACTGACTCTGTTGCAGGCATGAATTTCTATTAATCGAACATCATAAATAGGCAAAAACTTTAAAATAGTAGAGAGTCGCCAACATTTTTTGAAAGGCGTTCGCTTGAATTATAAAACATATTGCATTACTACTAAACATTTTTTCATAAGATTCAAACGACTCTTCAGAAACGGCCGACGTCATGGGCCGAAACAAATTTGAGGTAGTTAAGCAAAATCTTTTTATATTAGAAAGAACCGCAAGTACACCCTGTCCAACTTCTATAAGACCAGGTGATGATCTTGCTATTTTGTGTCATTGTAAACAAACAATGCTTCAATTTATATTCTAGCGTTTAGGTGTTGGTGACTACCATACATTGCATGATTTTCATATGTGTGTGTGCTAGCGCTGAGCGTAAACGAATGATTTTGTATTTTTCAAATGTCAAATTTCTATAAGACCAGTTACATTTTCCGTTGTTTTAGTTGTTTTGATCAATATATCTGGAAAATTCCGAAGGGAAAAGTGCTCACGGAGGAAGAGGAAAGACAAATCGATGCATTTCAAGAAAATGTTTGTATCAGGGAAATTGCTCGACGATCCCATCGAGTAGTGCTCCAAGTAAACCGAAGCTCTCTGACCGGGATAAGCGGGAAATAGCTAGAACTGCCTCTAAAACCTCCAAATCGCTTATGCAAATAAAGCAATATTTCAATTTAAATGTTACTCGGGTGACAATTCGTCAAATTTTGGTAAAAAATCCTCATATAAAGAGGGTTTGAAAGGTTAAAGCTCCTCATCCTACACCATCTCACATCGGAAGATGTCTGAGTTTGGCCAAAGCACACATCAGCCGACAGTGAGACATGTTATGTTGTGACAATGTATGTTTCCAAAAGAACACACTTTGCTATTTATATACCATAACGAAAAGTTCTTCAATGTATAGGTTATCTCCACTGACGAGAAATATTCAATTAGGATGGTCCTGATGGTTTCAACGGGTACTGGCGTGATTTACGGAAGAAGGAACAGTATTTTTCAACCTGGAATTTTTGTGGAGGCTCGTGCATGGTTTGGGCGGGATTCTGTGCAACCGGAAAGCTCAAGATAGCTTTCACATCACTCATGGATTACATACATGTTCTGAAGTCCTCTCTTCTACTGTTTTTGCGTGGATATCGTCACAAAAAATTCACATTCCAGCAAAACAATGCTGCTATTCATACCAGCAAGTAAACTAAATAATAGATTAAGAACCAAAAACATATTTTTTTGGACTGGCCGGCTCACTCTCCAGACTTGAATCCTATTGATAATCTTAGGGGGATCCTTGTACGCAAAATCTACACTGAGGAAAAACGGTACATCACGATTGAAGAGCTTAAGGTCGAAATTTCGGAAACATGGAAAAATATCAGGAAATTCGTCCAGCAGAATTTGGTAAATAGTATTACAACAAGAATTTTCCAGGTTATTAGACGAAATAGCAAACTTGCCAATTATTGTAAACGCCGATCAGCCGATCGTTTTGAATTTTTCATTGATAATACTTATGAATTTTGAAATGGTCTTATAGAAACTGGACAGCTGACATTATCATATTTAAGCACAATAAATAAACATACAACTCTTTTGAACGAAATGATGGTGATTATTTAAGTTCATCGCATTGTTTCGGTATGTCCACTGAGATTGTAGACGATAAAATCAAAACATTAGTGCCAATAGATAAATAAACAATGCTCAAAGGGTTAACACATGCACTCTCAAGTAACAATTAGTATTAACTTATAGCCTCTAATGCCGAACAATTAATAGTATACATACAATAAACAGCAGAGTACCAACAGTTTTAATACTTGTAATCCTGATAGCAATATTGTCAATGAAAGAGAAACACAAATATAGGGCTTTAATGGCTTTTTGATGGCGACGGTTGAATGTAACTATTCTCAACTTGTCGATTCAGATAGAAAAGGCACTAGAAAAACTGTTGTTGCAAAGTGCAGAATACTCATTGGATAATTTTCATTTTGTATTTCGTTTTCTGTTGAATACCAACTGGATCAATTACTTATTTCCTTCCTAACCACCCTATATAGGGTTTATATTGGACTATTGCTTAGTACTTACTGTACTGTACTGAAGTGTCTTTAATTTTATTGGCGTTCTGACGTTTAGCTCATTAATTTAGTACATTCGAATATGCAATACAATTATTTGTTTTTTGCAAACCTCAAAAATCAAACATCATCAAACATGAAAAAGAGTTTCACTCCAATAAACAGGTGAATTTATCTATGCGGCAAACTTAAATTAATGAACCGCTAGATTCTCAAGGTTAAATACTCAATAAATCGCCGTAGGGTTGGTGCATAGCGACAAAAGCAAAAATAACCAAAGTGGGTGATCTTTTCTGCCGTGAGTGGCGTATGAACCAACCACCTTTGTACAAAGCCTCGGTAGCGACAATAGCTCAGTTCGTAATTTCCAATATTCGAAAGCATTGTATAAAGCATTGTATAAATGATACAAAGTGGGATTATCATCATCATCAATAACATCATCACCGTCAAGTGTTTGCTCAGGGATAAAATTGCGAAGCAATTTTGCTTCAGGGATTTAATTCCCATTATATCGTTTATTTCCAAGTCATTTCCAAGCACCAACTTCGATTTATCCAACACTCAAACAATGCTCGAACCGGTCGAAGCACTACGAGCCAAACATTTCACCTGTTGGATTACAAACTTTTGGTCATGAATATTAATGCGTTGTCAAGCATCCACGAAACAATTCCTCACTACAGAGGACACGATAGAAGTCCAAGCTGTAGCGGAAGGTAGTCCGACAGGCGGCATGGATAATTCTGTGAATTATTCTCGGAACTCGTGGAAAGTACCGCTCAAGGGTTCGCTGCAATTAATTTCCAGACAGAAGCAATTCAGCGCAACTTTCCCGCGTCTGCCAGCAAAATTAAATCTTGATTAAAAGATAAGCCCAAACTAATTAAATTATCCTCGCTGCATTCATCGGAGCTGGAGCCCGGGTTGCACTGAATGGTGACCGAAAGTGTCGCCGTGATTCGAGTGTCATGAATTTTACAATAGAGTCCCAAAGTTGTTACAGTCTCTTCCGTCTTCCAATACTTGGGAAAATTAATTGCTCCTCAGACACACGCACACACAGGCACACAAACGGACAAAAGCCCGCCCCGTTCGTTGAGCATAATGAGAGCCTGAGTGGTGGGACCTGCCTGCGTGAGCTTATCTGGAGCTGCTTTCTTGGCTCCGTGCGAAAGCCGGCGACGAGCAGTTTGCTGCTACAATTGTTGAAAGGCACTTGTTGGGAGAAGGGATGCAACTGTGGAAGCAGCAATTACATTAAGGTGATTAAAAATGAAGATTGCTTGCTATTTAGTTTCCTGATAGTTACCATTGTGGGGCTATGAATGCTAGTTGATTTATTGTTGCGAGATTCTGTCATTGGTTTTTATCTTTCTCGAGTTGATGAAATACGTTATGTCACAGTTGGAATAACGAAACTCAGCAAAATATCTGATGTTTCACAAGCTATTTTTCTTACCTGAGAAATTCAGTTTGAATGTATAATATGGGTAGGGGTAGTGGGGGCAAATTGGTCATGGAGGGCAAAGTGGTCACCTGCTTGTTTGATAGTATATCTATTGTCTATTGACACCGTATTGATAGTCACCTTATGTTTGAAGAATTTAATGACTTCTGAGTCACTCTGTACTTCAGTAGTACTGTCACATGTCAAAATATAAATAAAACAGAAACTGCTCTCACGATAGTCATTCGGCCGTAGTTCTGTGCGCATGGTATTTAAGGAATTTCTCGTGAAATTTAGTTAATTCAATCTGATATGTTGGACAAATCATCAGTTTGGACGACTGTTCACATATTTTAGGAGAGGTGAACAAATATTTTGTTCAATCTCAGCGGTTAATAAGCATAGAAATTATTTTGATGCTTAGGGGCAAAGTGATCATAGGTGCGTAACGACGTACAATGTTCTGTTTACTAAAGCTAATATACCTCGTCACATTCTGCTCTTGAAGAGGTTCATTTTGAGGCTTTGACCCTGAAAAAATATGCCACTCCAACTAAACCAAGCCTCATTTTGCAGAACGTTATGTGTTTCTTACAACGTTTTGTATGCATCAAAACATTTAAATTGAGACTCTAGGTGATTAGTCCAAGCTTATTTCATACACGTACCTACTATATCGAATATGATTTGAACAAATTTGGACGAAAAAAAACGCATGAAACTATTAGCGAATTCGTTTTTAAAACTGAGTCAGTGCCAAATTGACTCTGCAATAAACAAACGTTTTCAGTTTCACGAATGCGGTGGTTTGTTGGTGTGCGTTATATAGTCTAATTTGTTTATATTTGCGACGACAAATGTACAGTATCGACGTCTGGTGGCGATATTAATGCTTGGGAGGTAAATTATTCTCTATCAGATCAGAAGGGCCAAGTGCAGTCTAAAAATATAAAAGTTTGAATGAAATTTTTTACTTCATATTGTTTGATTACCTAACACATGTAGTTCTGAGACTCACTTAACCATTTGTCGATGCATTTCCTGTTTGTTCCAAAAATAATTACTTTTATAATATAAAATCATCATTAGACACAGTTTTCGTTCAATATGTTTCTGCGATATCGAAAAAAACCTTCTATTTCATCACATAAAATAAATATTCGATACGTTAAAGTAAATTTGCATTCATAATTTTGATTTTGAAAGCGTGTTTATTCCACCTGAATATTCATCATTATTTTCGCCTCCCAATGAAAGCACACGTAGCTTAATGCCGTCCACGCGAATTTACTCTTCAAAATCAGAATCCGAATTGGATTACGATTCCAATAATACAAAAACAAAAGCAGCAGGTTTTCCATCTTCATAGTCTTTATTTTTTAGATTTTCCAAAACAATACTCTGAACTTGACAGTTCAGTATAGTTGTATTGGTGAACCCGAGTGCCAACCCGTGAAACATCTCAGTGCGAAACTAACTGCTTTCGGGGCGAACTAGTGCGACACTGAGTGCGAAACTGAGTGAATAAAAAAACGTTTTGACAGCAGTTAGTGCGGCACTGGGGTTGAAACTGAACAAAAACGAATTCGCTATATCACATTTAGGTTGATATGTGCGAGTGACCACTTTGCCCCCATTAGGTGACCACTTTTTTTCTAAACAAAATAATGTTCGATTATTTCCCTTTTTTCTAGTGATGAAATGTGCACTATTTTGAATTTTCATAGTAAAAGCAGTATACTATCTTGAACAACAATGAGTTGAACTATAATATTCTTCGAAAAACGGGAATTGTAGCGGTATGTGGACGCTGGAAATGGGCATATTCCTAAGGGTGACCACTATGCCCCCACTTCCCCTAATATATTGCACGAGAATCAAAATATTTTTCTTCCCTTTTAATATTGTTTGTTCAAGACATGCTGGATTGGGCTGCCGATAGATGTTGGAAATCCTTGCGTATCTGTTGGATTGTGGATATTTCCCGTTTACGAGTAAAAGCGCGGTTTTAATAGAAATCACTTCATAACAAATTCATAACTATATTGATAATTTTAAATGATACAACACGCGTTTCTTGTCTCTGTAGCTGATTTATGGATTCCAAAAAGTGTTATATTTATACAATAGAATGGCACCTGTATTTATTCTGATTGATCTGGCACCCTAACAACAGCGTCCGTATAACTACAAGACGACCGACGTTAACTCCTACAGGTGCCTTCCACCAATTGCTTCTGCCTTGTTAATGAGTTAAGAACTCAGTCCTCCAAAAGTCTTGAAGGCGTCACTGTATAGCTTCAAATTGGCTTAATCTACCAAGTTTGATGTGGGTGTAGTCCTCGTCAGGTAAAGCATGGAGGGACGAACCCACTAAAAATGTTCCGGAGTCAAAGGCTGAATATCTCCAGGATCATCGGGAAGTTGAGTTATTGGTCTGGATTTTAGGTAACATTCTACTTGGGCCAGCAATGTTGTTTTATCCTCGTAAGGTGTGTTCAAATCTTCGAGTACCTTCAGTAATTGTAGCCTCGCCAACCATGTCGCAGTCTCCCACAGGCCGCGCGAAGTGAGCTGCTCCGTGTGGGATGAAGTGCCACTGCATTCCGATATTCGTGCACTCCTTAGCCTCCATGTCGTGATGTTCCTTTGGTGCTCATTTTTGTCAACAGTTTCTTCATCTGGTTCTTGGCATACACAAAGTTGGTGTCATTATTAGGGTATATGTTGACCCATTTACCTCGTCTTTAAATGAATTGTCGTAGAGCCTGAATGATGCGAGCTGTGGAGAGATCAGTAACTAGCTTCAAATATATAACCCTTGTAGAAAAGTAAAGAAATACAGCTGCATAAGCCTTCACTGTTGCTTTCCGATATCCGGCTATCACAAAAAAAACTTCTTCTATCGTTAGAATTGGTGCGACTCTGACTGACTCAGCCACAAACTTCTGAATTTATTTGGTAGCATCGAATACATTGATGTCAAATTTTTTGTGCTACGATTCTGCCCCCAAAGAGACCAATATTGGAGGCGTACTGTGCTCAGTAAAAGATGGGAACCAACATGCATTAATTTTGTGTGATAATATCCTTTTAAAAGGAAACTCGGAAACTACTGAACCGATCAACATGAAAATGGGTATGTAGGGGTTTTTGGGGCCGGGGAAGGTTTTCATGATAGTTTGAGACCTCTCCCCCTAAGGTGGGGCTGCCATACAAATGAAACACAAATTTGTGCATTACTCGAGAATTAATCAAGCAAATGAAACCAAACTGAGACATACTGAGGTTTTAGGGTGCAATAAATGTTTCTATGGTGGTTAGACTCTCCACCCCCTCTCTAAGGGAGGGGGTGGAAAGTTGGGATGTGAGGGTTTTTGGGTATGAGTAATGTTTCTATAATGGTATGACACCCCTCCCTCCTCTGGAATGAAGAGGGGGTCCCATAAAAATATTACACATATTTCAACCAAAAATGTTCCAATCTAACATAACAATTGAAAATTTTCGGAAAACTCTGAAGGAAAAAGGGAAAATTCGTATAAAAGTATCGCCGAATGTGTTGATATGAGCAGAACTCGAGGAAGGAATTGTTCGATTTAGGGCTGTGTTTATTCTATCATATTTTCTGTATAAAACATTTATTCCATGTAACGGAGAAACATGTTATTTGCAAGTGGTTGACAAATCTTGAATGAGAATTGTGTCTGAAAATAATCTGATATTATAATGATGAGTTCTGTTAGAAATACTAGAAATTTTATAGTAAAAGGTAAATTCAACGGAGTCGATTAGACCCATGAACTTGCTCATAGTAAGAAAACATGAATGTTTGAAGGTATTGATAACAAAAAACAAATTTTGGGCGGGACGAAGTTTGCCGGGTCAGCTAGTATGATATAATATTAAAAACTTTTATATCTCAAAACACCCTATCGATATTTTTGTATATTTTTATTGGAAAACCATTCTAATTCAACAAAGTTTGACGTAGAGTGGTTCCGTGTCGCACTCAACAAAATGTAGAAATGAGTCTTTGAAAACTTTTTGAAATCTCAATACTTTGTGAAATCGTAACCATTCAAGGATAGTACCATGAAAAATAGAATCTACTTTTGATGTAACCTAAAAACTTATATATAACTAGCTGACCCGGCAAACTTCCTCCCGCCCAAAATTTATTTTTCGTAATCAATACCTCCAAATATTCACGTTTTCTTACTTACGATCATGGGTCCAATCGCAGAACTGTTAACTGATTCATCTTCTAATTGACCCTCTACAATTTACTTTTCCCACGGAGAAAACAGAGATGGTGTTTTTTTCTAGGAAGCATAGACCAGCAAAACCAAAGCTTCAACTTTTGGGTAAACCGATCACTCATGCTATGTCATTCAAGTATCTTGGGGTCTGGTTCGACTCCAAATGCACTTGGGGGGCCCATATTAGGTATCTGAGTAAAAAATGCCAACAAAGAATAAACTTTCTCCGTACAATTACCGGCACATGGTGGGGAGCCCATCCAGAAGATCTTATAATGTTGTATAGAACAACTATTCTCTCAGTGATGGAGTATGGCAGTTTCTGTTTTCAATCAGCTGCCAAAACATACCTCATTAAACTCGAGCGAATTCAGTATCTTTGTCTCCGTATCGCGTTGGGATGTATGCCCTCAACGCATACCATGAGTCTCGAGGTTTTGCAGGCTTACTCCCACTAAAAGATCGCTTCAATTTATTATCTCTTCGGTTCTTCATCTGGTGTAAGGTCATGAACCCATGGGTGATCGGAAATTTTGAGCAGCTGATCGAGCTAAATTTTCACTCCGGATTCATGAGTTCATATCATGAATTCATCTCCATGCAGGTTGATCCTTCTTCGTATATTCCCAACCGTGTTTGATTCCCTGACTACATCAATTCCTCTGTGCATTTTGATCTGTCCTTGAAGCAAGATATCCATGGATATTCAGATTACCAACGATCGAGGATCGCTCCAACGATCTTCGATGAAAAGTATGGGGGTATCAATTGTGATAATATGTACTTTACTGATGGGTCCTCTATGAATGAGTCCACAGGATTTGGAGTGTTCAACGAAATTTTTAGCACCTCCCACAGTCTTCAGAATCCTTGCTCAGTGTATATTGCTGAATTGGCAGCGATATACTGGGCGCTGGACAGCGTCGCCTCACGACCTGTTGAACACTATTACATTATAACGGATAGTCTTAGCTCTGTCGAAGCTATCCGTTCAGTGAGGCCGGAAAAGCACTCGCCGTACTTCCTTGAGAGAATACGAGAAATTTTGAGTGCTTTATCCAGACGCTGTTATGTCATTACCTTTATCTGGGTCCCTTCACATTGCTCCATTCCGGGTAATGAGAGGGCTGACTCATTAGCAAAGGTAGGTGCAATTGAAGGCGATATTTATCAGCGTCAAATCGCCTTCAATGAATTTTATTCTTTAGTCCGCAAAAATACCATCGCTAACTGGCAACGCAAGTGGAATGAAGATGAATTGGGCCGGTGGTTTCACTCGATTATCCCTAAGGTTAGCCTCAAACCGTGGTTCAAAAGTCTAGACTTGAGTCGGGACTTTATTGGCACCTTCTCCCGACTCATGTCCAATCACTGTTCGTTAGATGCACTACTCTTTCGTTTCAATCTTGCCAGCAGCAATCTCTGCGTTTGTGGCCAAGGTTATCACGACATCGAGCAAATTGTTTGGTCGTGCGAGGTGTATCTGGTCGCCAGATCGACTTTAGAAAACTCCCTTCGGGCCCGAGGAAAACAGCCCAATGTGCCGGTGAGAGATGTGTTGGCTCGGTTAGACCTTGATTACATGTCCCATATATATGTTTTCCTTAAAGCTATAGATCTTCGTGTGTGATTGTCCCTACATCCTTATACCCTCCTTTCCTTCCTTTGCGGGTAATTCGTCCCCTTGCTATAAATAGTAGAATAAGTTGAAATGTAAATACACTATAGATATACCAATAGATTTATGAATGTTCATCAACATTGTTACAATTTCCTTATATCCCATCCTTCTCCTAAAAATATGTCACCCTCCTAAACTCGAGTACACCGCGAGTAATCGGTTTTCCACCTTACTAACCATAGATGTAAGAAAATTGTTTATATATATAGTTTTAAAATTATATTTAAGAATTCGGCTCCTTTAAACTTAAGTAACTGAGCCTGTAAAAATAAACGAATTAATAAAAAAAAAAATACTTTTAATATAAATTTCCTAGGACTTCTACCAAAACTAGTTATTATAATATCAGATTATTTCCAGACACAATTCTCGTGAAAGATTTTTCAACCTTTTGCAAATAACATGTTTCTCCGTTACATCGAATAAGGGGGAACACGAAATTATTGCGACACATTCAACAGGGCATAACTTTTTTACCATTGTGTAAAACTCAACCAAATTTTGCACACTTTCTCATGCATGTGTATTGTCTACATGCTGTCAAACTCGAAGTCGTGTTTTCGATTCAACGAAAATGGAGGTGAACCAACGCGAGTCGAGAGAACAAAATCTTTCCAAACACCTGGAATTTCCTGACCTGTCGCACCGCCAGTTGGAAAAAATGTTGAACATTCACCATTCAACCGTCTCCAGAGTGTTGAAGTGGTTCCAGGAGCGGTTGACGTTGGACCACGGCAAAGGAGCTGGAAGAAAACCGGGACCGGTGGAAAAAAGACGGAGGGAAAGGTGAAGCCGATGATTAAAGCAAGAGCAAGTTCGATGTGGACGACAAATTTAAGAAGAAGAAAATGTCGAAGTTCGCCTCCAAATATCTCGTTTGGCAGGCCATCTGCTCTTGCGGACTGAGGAGTGAGCCTTTCGTGAGAAAGGGCACAGTAAATGGCGAGATCTACAAATCTGAGTGCCTCGAGAAGCGCCTTCTGCCGTTCTTGCAGCAGCACGACGAAGCTCCGCTATTTTGGCCAGATTTGGCATCATGCCGCTATTCTAAAAGTGTCCTGGAGTGGTATGAGGCCAATTCTGTCCATTTTGTTCCAAAGACATGAACCCGCCAAACTGTCCGGAGCTGCGCCCGGTGGAGCAGTACTGGGCAATAATGAAGCGGGAACTTCGGAAGAGCAAGAAGACAGTCAAAGACGAGAAGGATATGTTAAGAAAATGGAAAAAAACTGAGAAGACAGTCAAAGACGAGAAGGACATGTTAAGAAAATGGAAAAAAACTGAGAAACTGGTACCGGATGACACATAGACTGCGTTGCGAAAATGCGTTCAATTTTACACTCAAGGCTCCATCGATTAACTTTTCTTTTGATTTTTGAAGCAACTATATATATATATATATATATATATATATATATATATATATATATATATATATATATATATATATATATATATATATATATATATATAAATGGAGTGATGTCTGTCTGTCTGTCTGATTCTTATAGACTCGGAAACTACTGAACCGATCGACATGAAAATTGGTATGTAGGGGTATGTCGTGATATTTTGAGACCCCTCCCCCCTCTCTAAGGGGGGGGCTGCCATACAAATGAAACATTTCTGCATTACTCGGAAATTAACCAAGCAAACGAAACCAAAGTTGGCATGTGAAAGTTTTAGGGTGCAATAAATGTTTCTATGATGGTTAGACAGTCCTTCCCCCACTCAAAGGGGGGGGGGGCTGCCATACAAATGAAACACAAATTTCTGCATTACTCGAGAATTAATCAAGCAAATGAAACCAAATTTGGCATGTGGAGGTTTTAGAATGCAATAAATGTTTCTATGGTGATAAGATACTCCTTCCCCCTCTCTTAGAGGGGGCTGCCATACAAATGAAACACAATTTTTTGCATTACTCGGAAATTAATCAATCAAACGAAACCAAAGTTGGCATGTGAAAGTTTTAGGGTGCAATGAATGTTTCTATGGTGGTTAGATACCCCTCCCCCCTCTCTTAGGGGTGGCTGCCATACAAATAAAACACAAATTTCTGCATTACTCGAGAATTAATCAAGTAAATGGGCGGGACGAAGTTTGCCGGGTTAGCTAGTATATGTATAAAACTACCCTAAAATTTTGGTTTGATTCTAAACATTATAAAAAAATTGGCATGACATTTTCGGTGTCGCATTAATTTCGTGTTCGCCCTTTAAATGTTTGAAACAGAAAATATGATAGAATAAACATAGCCCTAAATCGGACAATTACTTCCTCGAGTTTTACTCTTATCAACACATTCGGCGATCCATTTTTATTTATATAGATAGAAGAAGGTATAGGGGTGCGTTAATTATTCACATTAAAATTCATTTCCACTTTCGAACACTTGTCACTATGTAATTATAGAACATATGGGAATTGAATTTTCTGAATTTTCCCATTTTCCTCCAGAGTTTTCTGAAAATTTTCAATTGCCATGTTTGGTTGAAATATGTGTAATATTTTTATGGGACCCCCTCTCCATTCCAGAGGAGGGAGGGGTGTCATATCATCATAGAAACATTTATCGTACCCGAAAACCCTCACATACCAAATATGGCTCCATTTGTTTGATTAGTTCTCGAGTTATGCAGACGTTTGTGTTTCATTTACATGGCAGCCCCCTCTTAAAGAAGTGGAAGGAGTGTCCATCCAACATAAAAACATTCATTGCACCCTAAAACGTCCAAACGCCGAATCTGGGTTCGTTTGCTTGATTAATTCTCGAACTATAAATAAATTTGTGTTTCATTTGTATGGTAGCCCCCCGTTTGAGAGGGGGGAGGATTATCTATCTAACATAGAAACATTAATTGCAGCCTAAAACGTGTACACGCCGAATTTGGGTTCGTTTGTTTGATTAATTCTCGAACTATAAATAAATTTGTGTTTCATTTGTATGGTAGCCCCCTCTTAGGGAGGGGGGGAGGATTGTCTATTGTATCAAACTCCATTGTTTTCATGTCATTTTTTGGGGGTTGTTACCCATACAAAATGTTAACGGGGCAGACGGGCCAACCAGGAGACCTCAGTGGGCCTCAGTTTGAGTATGGCTGATTAGAATCTGCCTTGCATGGTATTGGTATTAGACCTTGCGTACCCGTTAGATTATAGATATCACTTCATAACAAATTCATAACTTTATTAAACAATTCAGAAAAACGTTTCTTGTTTCTGTAGCTGATTTGCAATTCCAAAAAGTGTTATATTTAAACAATAAAATGGAATCAGTATTTATACAGATCTGGTTGGTAGCAATCATTGTTTCACTTCTACCTGGCAATGAAGATGGTACATGAAGTAGAGGGTGTCTCGATCGGCAATTTTGCTCACCAACAGTTACACTTAATGCTTTTCATCCTACGCAAAACCGTTTGGAATTTGTTTTCATACACTACTAGCAGCAAATAGGGAAAGAGCGGTTTGTTTTCACAATCTATCTTCTATGTATACATAAAACTCTCGTGTCACGGTGTTTGTAACCTAACTCCTCCGAACCGGCTCTACCGATTTTAATGAAATTATGCACGAAAAACTTGGTAAGCATGAGAATAGGTTGTAAACTATGTACGATACCGCTAGGATACCGATTACTATATATTTAATACCGATTAGGGTCGTCCTATGCAGAAAAAACAATCTTGATTCGTTTTTTTCTTAAATTTGGCTTTAAATAATAGTTAATAGTTATTACAAACTTATACCCCCATACCCTACTTTTAATGGTGATTTTAGTATTTTTGTAAAAACAATATTCAAATAATTTAACTGTCCGTAGTTTTTCAAACAGAACGAATTTATTTATGTTGTTGAATGACAGATGGCGCTAGATCGAACTTTCATCCACACATTGGCAAGTAACACTTCGTTTAATGCCAGGCGTATCTCCGGCGAACTGGAGGTATTTTTGAATGAGCACAACGAATTATTGAAATACTTCAAATCACACTTGCTCGGTTTACAAAATGACAATCACGTTATTGTCACCAATTCTGGTAAGATATCTGCTGGAGAGCACGTATCTAGATTAACGATAGAGCAAGCGTTACTAAAATCATAGAAGGTATCTGCACAATGACGCGAGAAATTGTGATTCGAAGAAAAAACAATAATCTGGAATTCATCGTTAACGCACATCGTTCATACGATACTCTCCATGTTCTTCTTCGATAGCACTAACGTTCCTAACGTTCGCCTTCTGATCGTAGTATTAGTTGCATTATTGTTAGTAGTACTTAGTTGAAATTTCTATGCCAAACAACACACCTTGAATGTATTCTGAGTGGCAAGCTTTAGAATGTGTGTGACCACAATGCAAGTCAGAAGCTATTTATCTTTGACGAAAAATGCCTGACCGTTCTGAAAGAATACGATGAATATTGCACAAACATTAGACAACGTGATCCTGCCACAGATACTCCATTCATTATGAACATCATTACTCTTTTTGAAATAATGTTTATGAATAGCTATATCAGACTTAGGAAACGCTATCATGAGCAACACCGTAACAGTGTCAAAGTCAAAGTTATCCGAACGGATTGCAATTTTGCATTCTGAAATCCGTTCGAATCAGGTCCAATCGAGTCGTGCAAATGTGTCAATCTTGCGGCGCAATTCGGCATAGCCAACATTTTGCACTGTGTTTCATTTCTGTGAAACAAAAATGCAAAATGGATATTCGGGAGGAATAAACACGCTTTTAAACCAAATTTTGTCAATGAAAGTTAATTCTACTTATCAAAAATGTGTTCGATGTGAAAATGCAACACAATCTCTGCAATTGGGGGATAAATCTTGAACGAAAATTGTGTCTGACGATGATTTTATGTTATGTATAAGGTTCTGATGGGAATGTGAGGAAATTTATAGACAAAAAAATTAAGTTAGGGTTAGAACTATGTCTTCTATGTATTTAAACGACATCGAGTGATCGTGAAATTCTATCCGGTTTCAAACCAATCGGATTCCGGAATATGAATAACTGTTCGATACTGTTACCACAATAATGGTGTATGATCCATGCGGTGAATTTTCGCTATGTGTGTACAATATGTTTTACGTAATTTTGTACATCAAGCTAAATATTGACACATTTCCAGTTCACGAAGCAAAATTGAACGATTTATAATAGACGAAGCAAAAACAAATATCCATGTTCAATTCTTTGATATAATTGATTACACCCAGCGCAAGCTTTTGCGTTTTTTACTTTTTAATATGCGAAACATCCACAATCCGCTCCTTCACAGCAATTTATTGCTCTCTCTCAAGTCAGCAAAAAACCATGTTTTCACGTATTAGTTCACCAGAATGTGCTACCGGCCTCGGAAAAACGAACCCGACAAGCGAAAATTGAACATTTACTCAATTCTTTCCACCGCTTGATTTCGCAAAACAAAATACGCGTATTTCACTCCCCCACCCCCAATGGGGATGGGAACACGTGGTGTGCCTCCTCCGTCGTGAAGAAGCGGCTAGAACGATTCCCAACAAATCACGCACAAGCCAATGTGTAATCATGTGCGAGGGAAGCTGGCAAAATGGTGTAAGAGCAGTCGAAGCTTATCCTCCGTCAAGCGAATCCTTTTCTTCCCAGCTTTCTTCTAGCCTGCTTTTGGAGCCATAGTAAAATTTGCATGTGGCTTTTCCAGTTATGTAGAGCGGATTAGGCTCCAGCTCGGTGGAAAATGTGATTAATCAAACCTCTTCGTAGTCCGAGACCGAGATACGCCGGTTGTGCTGCGTGTGGAGAAATATGACCAGGCCGAGATTGGTTGAGTTTAATTGGATTTATCAAGCGGGAGGAAAAAAATATCGTTGGACGATTAGGACTCATAAATGTGAGCCGATTAATTCCATCCAGGGAATATCAACTACACCGGCTACATCAGAAAACGTGGCTTGTTAACCCTTGTACGAGGGACTAGAAACAAAATTATGAATAATGTCAACCACAACTAATGGCTGGTGTGACCTGTTTCCACTTTGTGGCTTGGCGCGCTATGATTAAGTCTTTATCCCAAGCTCGGGATTCCATCCGCCATATGGCACTGTTTTTATTGTTGACTATAAATTCGCAAAACTATTACATCTGGTTACCACAAAGTGCATCAGCGCGTTTCATTACAAAAACGACTAATTTACCACCCCATTCCCACTGTCGTGAGATAATCGTCTTACTCACTCATTTCGGAAAACCAGAAAAAGCACGGAAACTAGATAAATCTTTAAGCGCTTATAAACTTTAAAACTGTTCGGATAATAGCTCCACAGATGGTAAACCATTTTGCGTGGTTCGCTACTCCCACCATAACACCCCCCACAGTGGATGGTCTCCGTTATGCTAGGAAAATTAAATGGAATGCACAGTTTGGTTTTTACTACCCGGTGCTGCTAGTGGCGGAAGTTGGCAACTTGTTGGGCGGATATGTATAGTTTTTATCTACCCCCGAGCCCGGGGCATTATGCAAACAGTGTGGGAGTGAAAGATAATTAATGATTTAATCTGGTCGTCGGAAGGAAGGATCTTCGGCCGTCGCCCGGAGCATGACGAACCAACCGGCTGTGAACGAGACCCCTTCGTTTGATGGATTAAGCAATAATTGGATTTTTATTCGTACTCGTTTATGCGATGCATTAATCACAGGCAGCAAAAAGAATGGCTCGTGAAATCGACATGGTGATTACGAGAATAAAATAGCCATGCGATGCGTGTATGTATGTGATTTTGACGTGGGACTACGTCTAACCGGAGTATATGGGGGGTAAAATGAAAACCCAAACACAGAACATGCAGGAAAAAATGAAAGATTCCGATTGCTTATAACTCGAACATTTCTTACTGGATCGGAAAGTTGTTTGCATCAATTGATAGAGAATATTTCTACGCTTCTAACGCAATTAATAAAATGTTATTTTTCATTAGATAAATAATTGAATAATTGTAAAATGTTAAGCGTTATCTAAACGCCCTAACTACCTCGTTTTGATTGGCCAGATTTACGATTTCCCTAACACAGCCATCAAAACCAAGCAGCCTTGGGGATATCGGCATTGCAAACACATGAAAGTTGGGGGTATTTTTGTTCTAACTGAGTGTGTTTCCCTAACACAGACTTCAAATCCATGGAGCGTAGGGAAATTGGCATTGCAAATACATGCAGGTCGGGGGTAATTTTGTTCCGATTGAAATATGTTTCCCCAACACAGACTTCAGAACCAAGATGTCTGGGGAAATCGGCTTTGTAAACAAATGCAAATTGCGAGTACTTTTGTACTCGCTTGCCTTTGTGCAAACTAGGAAATGTTTCCTCAAGACGGTCTCCTAAACTTAGGAACCTGGGAAAATCGTGCAGACACTAGAGGCGAATGAACTTTCAAGTATAAATCCTCTATAGTATAAAAAAAAGAAGTTGAAGTTGTTGATTCATGCAAGCCGGGGTACTTTTTTGCTCTCCGAAAAGTGTTTTCCAAACATGGATTACAAAAGCGGGTACGAACACAACACTTTGACTCGGTTATTCAAGATTGCATTGAAGGATATGCCTTCATATCTTCTGCTCACTGAATTTCTACGCATACCATTTGATGATTAGGAAAAATGTTGATAACTATTTGGTTGATTAAACAATATGTGTTCGACGCACATGTCAAAATTGAAACTGAGTGCCTGAAGTTTATTAAATCATTTCATTCGCTGTTCGAGAAGTACATACACTTTTTTTTTATTAAATCGTTTATTTTTACAGGCTCAGTTACATAAGTTTAAAGGAGCCAAACTCCTATCTGTATTGTTACAAGTATATATAAACATTTTTCATTAATTCTAATGTTAATGAAGTAGAGAACCGATTACTCGCGGTTTGCTCGAGTTTAGAAGGGTGACATTTTTTTCCAGGAAAAGGATGGGATATAAGGATATGTTGACAATGTTCACATTCACATTCGCACTCACATTCATCATACTCGATTCTTAAGCCTATCTGATATCTAATATGTATTTACATTTCACCTCATTCTATTTTTAGTAAGAAGGGATTTGATTTCTCGCGAAAGAAAAGGAAAAGGAAAATATAAGGATATAAGGACAACTAGTACATACACTTGAGAGATGCAAATTTCAGAAGGAAACGTAAAATAATCGTTTGATAATTCTTCCGTTCACATATTTTGTCCTAGGCATCATACCGAACGTAAAAGGACTGTCATTAAATTTACTTGTAACGAAGAACATAATATATCACAATGTATGAATTGACCTTACATGGCATTATACAATCTTTTTACTCACAAAACAAATATATTGACGTCAATTGAATTCAGAAATTGTTTCATTCAATCAAAAATTAAACCAATCCCAACAAATGATTGCTAAGCTAAGGTAGTCCCACGTCAACCTTGCGGTTATGTAATAGATATAACCCACCCATTTTTTTTTAATTATAATTCATATCTGATTCAAACGAGTGGCGTAAATCATCCAGACACACTTTTTTATCAGTCAGAGTCAGCTTGAACTTTCAATTGCATTTTTCCGAGTTGTTGATGGCAAACCACATCTGTGAGGATATTTCAAGGGAAAATTAAACATTTATTCATTCAAAATTTTTCGAATTTTTCGTTTTGTTTGTTTAAAAGATGAGTCAATCTGCCTCAGTGTCACCCAATCGAGGATTTCTTCGAGAATTCGAGCTTCTTGGTGTACACTAAAGATCGAAGAGCCACGAAGCCGGGAAGACTGAACCGATCGGTAATCGAAACCAATTCGCGATGATAGTGGTACGGTGTCGACGTCTGGTGGTTAGGGACCATAATTTGGGTTCCAAGCTCATTAGTGTAATCTCTATCAGATTAGAAGACACGAAGCCGGTATTAAAATGTTAAAATTTGAATGAAATTTTTCACATCATGTTATTTAATTATTAAAACATGTATTTCTGACTTTTATTCAACCATAGGGCTATACATTTCCAACTTTGTTATTGAATCTTTTCATTATAATATAAAGTTGTCTTCAAAAACATATTGGTATCAAATTTTTGTACTTGGGATCACTGCTTGATACAATATTGATTGGCACTCTCTTTTTTTACGACAGTCTCGCATACGGAACAAGAGATGCAAGTCACAATCGGGTCATCGTCTCCTTGTTAAAGCGATTCTGGTGAAACATAAGATGGCTGGTTCTCTTCCGTAGCAATGCCATATTCGAAATACCTATGTCAGTATTAGCCAGAAATATACAAGGGAATTCACACTATATGAGATCCACGGTCCGCACATGCGATAGTTACCGAGACCAGACAACTGAGCAAGCCTAAGTCTATTTTTAGCCGATATTTCAGGCTCATTACTTACTCCAAGACATGCCAATAAAATTTCCAACCCGAAAAAATCTTTGACCGATCAGAAATTGAACCCAATACCTATGTCAGCATTAGTCTTGAATTTACCTACGAATTACCGCCTTACTAGACACCCGATAGTGATATGCTTATACGATCGTTTTCGTGTCCAGACAAACCTGAGCCTAATCCCAGCACACACACTCTCTTACCTCATGTTTTGTCATCCCGATTTATTACATTGAATGAGCGTAAAAATGACAAAAATGCCATGACTCACAAATACTGGTAAGCATTTGTATAATATATATGGTACGGCAATATAAGATTAATACGAGCGAGCGAAACAAGAGACACGTTTCAAATAAGCACGCATTACTTCGCCACGGCCCAGACCGAGATGGAGATAGATCTCCTTTAAGCTGGAAAGTGTTTGCTAGGAGTAAAATTACAAAACACTTTCCAACTTCAATTTGTAATGAGATGTAATATTATCACGCTTCTGCGTAACAGCATCATTAGCTATGTGGATAGCGTGATCGTGTAAAACAGTATATCATTTCAGCCGGCCTTGGTTCGATTCCCGTTGACGTCGTTTGGGCTTTTTTCTGGGTGCAATTCCAAAAAAGATGAGAAAAGAAAAAAGATAGAGATGTCTGCTTCCATTCATTCAAACATTTTAAAGCGTATGACATCATTTGCCTATTTGACGCTTCAAGGCATGGAATGACATGTTTTCTATCGAAAATGAAATGCTTTCTGACAACGCTAGTTTGGGTGTACATTCATAAACGTGCCAACCAGAATCTGCGATGAGATCTGCACACAGCACAGAAAAATCTCGTTATAATTATCTGTTGGGAAGATGAATTTACAAGTTTTTCGATTTCCACCCAGAAGATCTTATAACGTTTTATCGAACAACTATCCTCTAATTGATGGAGTATGGCAGTTTCTTTTTTCAATCAGCTGCCAAAACACACCTCATTAAATTCAAGCGAATTCAGTATATTTGTCTCCGTATTGCGTTGGGATGTATGTCCTCAACACACTCTCACTCCCCAGAGATAATAAATTGAAGGGATCTTCTACTTCAATTTATTATCTCTTCGGTTCCTTATCCGGTGTAAGGTTGTGCACCCATTGGTGATCGGATGTTTAATGCATCTGATCGAGCTAAATTTTCACTCTGGATACATGAGTTCATATCATGAATTCATCTCCATGCAGGTTGTTCCTTCTTCGTATATTCCTAACCGTGTATCTCAATTTGTCTTTATCTCAGCTGTCAAACTTGAGCTCAACTTCGATCCGCACACGAAGTAACTCGAAACTGACAGGTATCGTTAAGTTTTGTCTGTCATCTTTAAATCGCAGAACCTGACTCTGGAACTTTTGTGAAGCGACAAAGACAATGGGTTTTCTTATGGAATGAACACACTTTCAAAATAAAAGTTATAAATAAAAAATAACTTTCTCGTATGAAATATGCATTCTGTGTAATTGAAAATCACTTATTTTTCCTACTGGTGAAACAATCTTGATCGTAAATGGTGTCTAATAATAATTATACATTCATAATAATAATCAGTTTTTGTGATATTATCAGAAAAAAATATAGAAAAAGGATTAACTTAAGGTCAGCACTACGTGTAAAATAAAAATATTCATTCAAATTTTAACGATTTAAAACTGCCTTCAGCCTGCCAATCTGATAGAGATTGTAATTTGTCATATAAACATCAATTTCGCCACAGATGTCGACACCGTAAAATTACTTTGACGAATCAGTTGAACGAACAAGGGATGCTAGGTTTGGAGATTAATCTGTTTACATGGTTTTTGAATTTGTAGCGCAGATTTTTAAAACCGACAATTTCATATTTTTCCGCACATAAACTTTAAAAGTAAACTGCTATAGTGGATTGAAAATATTCATTTTGCTTAAAACAAATATTTTTGTTCAGCAACAGAATCTATTTCATGTTCATGTTGTATTATGATATTATGTTCATGTGGTTGAATATATTAATTTATGTCGAAATTCATATCCATAGAATTCATTCATCTGTTATTAAACTTTAGTCCAAACTAAAAGCATTTGATTCATAAAATACATGTATAGATTACTTAACCCTTCCACGTACAACATCGAGTCTCACTCGTTGTACGCTTGTGTATCACAAGGCGCCAAGACGCTCTGTAGAGTAGTGAAATGACGTGACCCATCGAAGCGTTTGCATTTGGTTCGCTCTTTTGAAGATTGAATCGTACTAGAAGGGGTTAATATAGAAATGAATATTGGATCAGAAACAGACTAAAAATTTATCAAAGTAAATTGGTCATAAGAAAAATGTGCAAAATTTTGAAACAATTTAAAGTTGTGGTTACAAAAGGTAAAATATGTTCTATGAGTCGATTAACCATTTGCGGTCGTATGACTTTCAGTCGTCACAGCAAGGAGCCGTATTATATTATATTTTATGCAACCACATATTAGTTTACCATTTTTCTGAATAAATCTTAATGTCTCGTAAACCTGTTCACGAATCAATACGGATCTCTTATGAGTAGAAGATAACGGTACAAAATAAAGATTATTAACCTGGAAAAATAAGAGAATAGTCACGATGCTGGGATTCTCCTTCGTGAATAACACACTGTTTACTAAATACTTATCTAAAGTTTACAAAAAAAATATTTCCTCTATTTTTCATAATCTTACATGTTATGCTTCACTTCTATGTTAAGCGAAATTATTGCCGACCAGTACGACACCCATATAAAAATGTATTACGATCGCAAAGGGTTAATATGTGTAGGCAAATAGAATATGTAAGAAAAAAAGTTAAACGGTTTTATTGTGATTAAACGTAATAATACAGGCTTGCCATTTTGTAGCGGCGAACTTTTTGAATTTATATTGTTCATAATGTAGTATGTTCTCTAAGCCAAGCCTATTCATTTGCTACACATATCCCAATCAATATTTTTTTAGAATGTATGATATCCGTCATTTTGTAGCGGCAGACAAACTGGATTTTTCAAGCCCTTTCATTTGATACCCATGTTGTCATCAATACAATAATGTAGTCAAACTCAAATGCATAACGAGCACACATTTCTATTCGATTTAACATATTAATGGATCTTTGAAACATATTTTATTTTTTGTAAACATATCTTTCATTTGATTAAACAAATTTACACAGATTTACAAAAAAAAAAATCTGCCAACTTTTTAACGAACCACAGAAAATGACGCGAACAAAAATTGAACGCTGCCGCTGCCGCTTCTACTGCTTCTGTCACTTCCGCCTACTAGAAATGTATTGTATACTTACATCGGGGTCATTCAGACTTCACGTGAACAGATTTTGAGAGATTTTAGACGTAGATGATCGTCCTTTCAGATTCCGAAAATTTGATAATTTTTTCACGAATATTTTCAAAACTCTGTACGTGGAATATGGATGGCCTTTCCAGAAGTTTGTGTGTATTTTATGAAGAACCCTAAACATTTAGTACCTTAGACAACACTGTTTCTGTTATTTTTATTAGACAAAATTGTTGGAAAATAGCATCGCTTCGTCTTATCTCGTAATGGTTCGTTTTACCCCGCGTGTGGTCCTCCTTACTCCACCACCAAATTACAAGTTTTTTTTATCATTTCAAAAACTAATAAAAAAAACGCCAAAAAAGTAATATAATCAACAGTTTCACATTTTTTAGTGGTATATTATTATATACTCAGAGATATGCAGCACAATAGATAGGGGAAACCCTGAAGGACATTTAACTAAAAATTGGTTTTCTTAGGGGGGCGGTCTTACCCCGCCTTCCCCTACTTGTTGCTGATTTTCATTTTAGGTATAGGGTCAACATGATCTCAACATAACATTTCTAAGGACAAACAATTGATTGATTTAAAATGTCGAGCTTTATCTAAACGCGCTGAATTTGACGTCATGATTGGTTCAATTTGTACCAATAATTTAAATTGTACGGACCAAAAGTAGCGACCAAAGTACCCAGCAAACATTAAATCGTATTACTTTTGCACATGCAAAGTCACATATTAATTCGTATCAAATTACAATTGTATAGAATATCAATCAGAGGATGCATCATGTGTATCCGAAATAAATAGCATATCAGTGTAAAAAGCATCATATATCGTTATATAATTTTGCACTGAATTTCAAATTGCTGTATATCGATCCTGTGTAGTACGATTGCAACAAATTTGGCAACAATGGATAGCCTATGCTTCTAGGTATCTCCGTAAACAAACAACAACTGTCAATGAGAGGAATATGGCGAAACAAGAGGATATTCGTTGTTCTGTAGTCAAATTTCTTCGCGCTGGAATGAGTGCGAACGATATAATTCAACCCGTAAAAGTGTTGAAAATCGCAGTGTACTACATAAAGAAGGACAGGGAAATGGATAAAAAAGCATATACTTCTAAGCCAATGCTATAGAATGCAGAAATGGCTTGCGCAAATTGTTCCAGAACTCTGGGAGAAGGAAGTTTGCCTAGCAGTCCCGATCTCAATCCCTGAGATTTTTTTTGTGAGGCGTCGTTGGACGGGACACTAATAAAACCCCTCACACAAAAACAATAACATCACTAAATCGCGACATGGTAAAACGAACTTGCAGTACAATCCGGAAGCGTTTTACAACGGTCTGCGACTATGAAAGCGACTTTTTCGAATAAAATTCTTTAAAAAAGCTTTATTGTTTGAAAGAAAATGAATGAAGTAAATTTCAGTACATATATGATTTTCAAATAATAATTTGGTGACATTTTTCCTCCCTGTTGGGTGTGAACCACTGCGTCCATTATTTTAAACTATTGTGGTATACCAATTTTTTTTACTACACTTCAAGCTTATCTACTACTTATTGATGAAGGAGTAGACTGAAGGCTATGGCGAGATATGTGCCAATCAGGAATACTCTGTTTGATAAAATTTATAATCCTGATCGGCGACGCAGACCAAATTTTCTTGGGCTCCAGAATAGCTTTATCAAGGTGTTGAAGTCTGCGTCTTGTTAGAACTCCGCAATTACAAGCTACTAAATCTTTGTTTTTAAGACGGTATTTACTCGGACAGTGTTCTGTTACAAAACCAGTGAATGTGCTGAAGTCTTTCTCATTAAGGCCCAGCAGCTGTAGAGTAATTTCAATACTCGGCGTGATGATTTTTTTTGTCTGTTTAAGTTGTACAGCCATTCAATTGGCTTCAACACACAGTCAGAAAGTCCACAGAATGGTTCTGGACTAGTGAATGGTGAGTTTGAGCCGTTCCTGACAAGTTCATCTGTTTGCTCGTTGCCCTCTATATCGCAATGGCCAGGAATGCAGTACAGTCTTATTTGATTTAATTGCCGTAAAAGGGAAATGCATTCCCAGACAATTTTTGAAGAGCATTTAATAGCATTTTGGCATTTACATCACTTTGTGCAAAATTACCACACGCACCCTGTATATGGGTATAGATTTTGATGTATACGTATATCACACCTTATATGCATCAAATATCATCCAATTTTTGTCTTGGATGTATGTATATCACCGCCAATTATGGCTATTCATACGATTTAATGTTCGCCGAGTAGTTTTGCTGGGTTACTCTAAAAATTCGATGCAATCTGGGCTGAAAGTTCAATGTCAGGAGAGTTCGTGTGAATATGGGAATGTTCTCGGGTTTATTCATGACTTTTTTCCGACTTCCGGGTTAAATGTACCGTCAAAGGGCAGCACTTTTCAATCGCCTGTGAGGAAGTGTTAGTTTTACTGCGGTGAGAGCCGTTTTCTTCGGTTGCAAACTGAAGTGAAAATTTGTTTCACTGCGGTTTCTGCCGCCGCCACCACCACTACACAACCGCTTTGGTTCTGATTTTCTGTTGCCGTTCTTCGAAAGGTGCTGCATAATATAGTTTGTGGATTATTTTTGTGGGAATGATGGTTCTGTGAGCGTCTGAGATTTAGCTTATTGATGAATATTAAAACAAATAATAATTGGAGATTTTGATCAAATGATAAAGTGGTTTCCGGAACTAAAGTAAACGTTGAAAAAAAAACTTGGAATTGTTAGATAAGCGCTAGAAGATGCTCTCTTGAACGGCCATTTTTTACACTTCTTGGTACTTCTTACAGTGTCCTCTTTATTGTTTTTACTACACCTCACTATAAAATGTATCTCTCTTTTAAATTTATCACCCCTCCAACACACTTACCGAGTGATATAAGTACACTTGAATAACCCGCAGAAACAATACAGCTTTCAGCTAGTCTATTTTGAAGTACTTGTGCTCCCCCGATGATCGGTTCTTGAAATCCATTTTACATCCCGGTCGGGACAGAAATAGACACATTTTTCACCGAAACTCGAGTTCGGTTTGGTCCATCAAAGAGGATCATGACAAATAGCGGCACAGAATATTTTGTCTCAATATGCACTTCCAGCGTTCCGCAAGGCTCGGCTTCCCATTCATGTAGTGCTCATCCATCTTCGTCTCGGACGAAATTTCCGGAACTGTGACGTTGATTGAGATATTTTTCTCAGCTGTGGTAAAGAAGAAAAAAGGAACAACAACAAAAAAAAAACACAGAAAAAACAGGAACGAAATTGTAAGAATTCAAACACTGTACTTCCTCGAACATAACAAGTGGTACTCCCGGGATGGGATGCTGTCGACGATGGCAACGATGGCACATACTCAATCACACAATAGCCTCAGAAACACAAGCCTATGATGACGATAATTACACTTTTCCTCGCACACAATCGATTCGTGTTGTTTTGCGTCCACCCACGGCTCTGCGATGGGTTTATTCTGTACAATAACACTTATCGTTAGATCGAGATTTTATCGCCGCCCACGAGTTTCAGCCGTTGTTCGTCCTTTGATAGAGAACGAGCTCGGGGATTATAGAAAATGCGCCTCGATCAGTTGATGTCGAGGTCTAGTTTATTAATAGACTAAATCACATTAAACGATATTCAAATCTCCTGGGATGCTATAATCGGGGCCCCAACTTAATTGCAGCGGTTGAAATTATTCCAAGATGGTTTGGAAATTTCAAGATAAATTGTTTCGGAAATTAACTCTCCAACGACAGTAAACAACTTTTCCAATTTATCAATTATCCCACGATTAGTATTCCTCTCGCGGTTGAGAATTTCATTTGTCAATCATCCCTTTGCTCATTAATCTTGTTCACCACACTTCATTATCATTCCGCCTTGATCTGCATTCATCGTATTGACGGTTGTTTTTCTTTTATTTTCTCTCCCCACGTTCTGCAGGCAAATTCGCAGTACCCGGAAGTGGCCGACCATCACCTGAGGCCATGTGAGCTGGAATCTCTGCTGCGCGATTTAACCTATCCGGAGGCGGGCTACGAGATGCATGCCGCGGCGCTGCGAAACCAGCTCCGAAACATCCTGGAACGTGACCCGAATGAGGCGGGATACCAATCGCTGGATGAATACGGTGGCTATGATGGCGCTGGACCGTATGAAGATAAACGATCCTATCGCTCGCTGCTGCGAGATGGACCCGTGTTTGGGAAGCGCAACCTCGGTGCGTTGGCCCGTGCCGGTTTACTGAGGTCACCAAACAACTATCTGAAGCGCAGCATCGCCACACTGGCGAAAAATGGCCAGCTTCCATCCCGGGAACCGGACTCGGCCGAGGAGGATTCCACCGGTGGCGGCGGATGGAGCGATGACAAGCGGAACATTGGTTCGGCCTTCAAGTCGGGCTACATGCTGAACGGAAAGCGCAATATTGCCTCACTCGCGCGAAAATATGAACTGCCAGGCAAGCGCAATATTCAGGCGCTCCTGCGGAACGGTATGCTTCCGTCGCTGGCACCCAAGCGGAATATGCAATCGCTGGCACGCGATAATGCACTCCCACACTATGGCGGATCCCAGGAGAACAAGCGCAACATCCAGACGATGGTACGCGACTGGAATCTGCCCAAGCAGCAAAACAACGGTGGCGGGATCGACAATGGTAGGTGGAAAAAGGACAGGGAAGGAATTTGACGGTTATGCATTAATATTGCAAATATGATGGGTTTTTTCTCTCTCTCAGATGGAACCACTGCAATGTGCAGTTGAGTGGTGTGATTTTTTTCCCGATTGTAGGTATTTATTTGCAATCGTGCGGTTGTGTTGCGATTTATGGTGCGTGGATGGATACTTCCGATAGTTGTCGGATTTAACAGCTGTTTGCAAACAGATTGCTGACAATTTGTTCCCATGAGTAGATGATGTTGAGTGTTATTTTCAATACCCATTATTGAAAACAAATGTCATCATCAAGAGATTGTCATTTTCGAAACCAAGAGATGAAAATGTCTTTTTTTCACTTCAGCCAGAATCATTTTCGAAGGATTCATTTTGACCAAGTGGAAGCGCAATATTTCCTACGAACACTGGAACATCGATTTATTAGTTTCGTTCATTTCTGCTGTCGTTTCCTTTCAATTAAGAAAGACGGACCTCTAGAAGCGAATGAACTGAAAAGTCTAAACCCTCTCAAAACCAAAGAAGAAGAAGAAGAAGAAGAAGAAGAAAGCCGGAGCTTCATTTACGATTGAAACTGCTCGAATGGACTCTGGGTGTCGACTCAAAACTCAAAAAAAAAAGCCCTGATATTCCCTGATTATCCAGTAATTTTTCAAAAAAAATCCAGATGCATACCAGCAATCAAATTATCTACTAGTTCTGCACTTATAGTTTTTAAAACATTTTGTCAGCTTAAACGATGAAATTTTCGAAGGCCTGTCGGATCAATTTTACGAGACTGCAAAACCTTCTTTCCTCCAACTTTCCTTGTCTTCTAGATAAAGAGAATGAGAATTTCGAGATCGACATTTATATTGATCTCCAAAGTGAAACATAGCATCATAAACTTGTCGCATAGCACAATCGTTTCAATGCCACAGTCAAGAGCTTCTCGGATCGTTTTCCAACCAATTTTTTATCGGAATCAATGACGGAAACCAGTAACTTCCCTTCGAATACCAGACGAAATTACAGGATTTGTCTGTCATAAAATGTTGACGATTTTTTTGTATCCATCCATCATTGGTTGCACCATGTGAAATATTGTGGATTGCACCTAAATTCAAAAGCTTTTCTTCTCCATTTTGAAACTCCAGGCTTCCCTTCTCCCCTTCATCTCAAAATCTGACATTCAGATCTATTTGCAACCTCTTTGTAGACTTCTTCAAAGACTCGTCGAAACATACGATAATGTAGAGCTTGAAAATTGACTATGAAAATTGCAAAAAATCCATACTTTCGCTTCAGCTAACAGTTGGGAAAAAATGCCAGAAAAAAATATGACTCTAACGTAACTTTCTGCTTACGCATACATATCTGCCAACTGCCAGCAGAAACAGCGCGAATGTAGAAGCTTTCTGAAGGACTAACTTCACCTACTGATAAAACCAAACTACATACTGAAAAACCTACAGAGAGTTAAACTAGTCAAATACAATTTTTTTTTATCATTTTCTTTCTGATCACTGCAGTAATTAAAATTATAACCGTCGGAATTGCATTTTTCCCAGATTGGTGAAGAAATTCCCTGATATTCCCTGATTTTTCCTGACATTTTATGAATTCCCTGATATTCCCTGATTTTCAAGGTGTTTCAAGGTAGTCGACATCCTGGGACTCTATTCATATTCATCGTCAGAGTGTAATACTTCGCATGCGAAAGGACGGTGGTAGCTTTCAATTAAACATTTCATCCAATTTGTTTCAGCAAAAAATGGATAGGTTATATCTATGATATAACCGCAAGGTTGACGTACCTTAGCTTAGCAATCATTTGTTTGTACTGATTAAATTTTTGATTGAATGAAACAATTTCCGAATTCAATTGAATTCAATATATTTGCTTTGTGAGTAAAAAGATTGTATAATGCCATGTGATGTCAATTCATGCATTGTGGTAGATTATGTTCTTCGTTACAAGTAAATTTAATGACAGAGTGCAAAAAAACATGCGGGTGCAGAAGTACCCCCGGCTTGCATGAATAAACAACTTCAACTTCTACTTTTTTTACTATAGAGGCTTTAAACTTAAAAGTTCATTAGCCTCTAGTGTCTGCACTATTTTCCCAGATTCCTAAGTTTAGGAGACCGTGTTGAGGCAACATATTCTAGTCTGCACAAAGGCAAGTGAGTACAAAAGCACTGGCAGTTTGCATTTATTTGCAAAGCCGATTTCTCCAGACATCTTGGTTTTGAAGTCTGTGTTAGGCAAACACATTTCAGTCGGAACAAAAATGTCCCCGACCTGCACGTATTTGCAATGCCTATTTACCCACGCTTCTTAGTTCTAAAGTCTGTGTTAGGGAAACACATTTCAGTCGGAACAGAAATACCCCCGACTTGCAGGGTACGTTTATGACAAGGTAGTCTGGACTGACTAGTGCATCAATGACAGTGAGGCTCTGACGTGTTAGCTTTGCAAGTTTCATGGAGCGGTATAATGAATTTGTCTAAATAAGTTTATTTCTTTTGTATTTTAGCTAAATGTATACATTTATTCATTGCTGCGTAAAGATAATCTATTTAGATTTTTTTTTCTAATCAAAACCTAGGGGAAATAGTGGTTCGGTAATTCATAGTTTAGCTTCCTGAAGCTCTCTGTAGCTCTCCGATACCTCCTACTGCAGTGATTGAATTAAGCTATCAGAACTAGCAAAATCACTAGGTTTTCACTAGAGATGTTGATAGTGTTGCTCCCGATTTCATTTGATGAAATATCGCTCTCGGGATAGTCATGTTTCGTCCCATTAGAAAACTAGACCAATTCCGCGGATGTTATGGATGATTTATGATTGTTTACTCTTGCTTGATGTCAATCAAGACCTTTTGGCGAGCCGTCCGTTTTGATTTCCCGAGGCATGATAATCGTTGGCCTTTCTGACAGTAGGAACAGCTAAAAATAAACATTTTTGTGTAATAATTGTAACTATAATATGGATTTGTTCAATTTTACCTGTTTGTATTAGTTTTCGACAATGTACTTCCAAGCCATCGATATGAATGAAACAATCTAGACTGAAGTGAATCGAGCAAATGTACATGTTTTTAGTATTGCTACTTAGGTCCTGTCCAAAGAATCGAAGCCATTTCTTCCGAATAGTCACATTCCTTTGGGGATCGATGGAATGATAATTTGTGGGATATGTTTTCATAATTCGAGTTGGACTCGAACCCGGGTATCAATGACCGAACGCTCACGCATCCGGGTGCCACATATCGAGCCATAAAGTTACCTGAAAATAGAAATATTTTATATATATATATATTCCTTCGCAGTCGGGCCGCCGTATATAGACCACTTTAAAAAGCAACACAGAAACAACACATCCTGGGTACTAGTTCCGTTATTCTAACTTTAATGGTTCACTAACTCCTCTATCTCACGTATTATTGACGTAGTAGTAGCAAAACACGTAATATTCACAACAGAAAAAAAAACTCTCGTTATGAATTGCTTTGCGATAGCTGCTTTCCGTCAAAGCTAAGATGTCATAGTTGAGAGTGTATAAGTGAATCGTGTCGGACACACTTCGAGTCCAGGATACCTTCTCATAAACGTACCCTGCCCGACATGCTTGTATTTGCAATGTCAATTTCCCCACGCTCCATGGATTGGAAGTCTGTGTTAAGGAAACACATTTTTTTTTTTATTAATTCGTTTATTTTTACAGGCTCAGTTACTTAAGTTTAAAGGAGCCGAATTCTTAAATATATTTTTAAAACTATATATATATATATATAAACAATTTTCTTACATCTATGGTTAGTAAGGTGGAAAACCGATTACTCGCGGTGTACTCGAGTTTAGAAGGGTGACATATTTTTAGGAGAAGGATGGGATATAAGGAAATTGTAACAATGTTGATGAACACTCAATTCTTAAATCTATTCGTATATCTATAGTTTATTTACATTTCAACTTATTCTACTATTTATAGCAAGGGGACGAATTACCCGCAAAGGAAGGAAAGGAGGGTATAAGGATGTAGGGACAATCACACACGAAGATCTATAGCTTTAAGGAAAACATATATATGGGACATGTAATCAAGGTCTAACCGAGCCAACACATCTCTCACCGGCACATTGGGCTGTCTTCCTCGGGCCCGAAGGGAGTTTTCTAAATTCGATCTGGCGACCAGATACACCTCGCATGACCAAACAACGTGCTCGATGTCGTGATAACCTTGGCCACAAACGCAGAGATTGCTGCTGGCAAGATTGAAACGGAAGAGTAGTGCATCTAACGAACAGTGATTGGACATGAGTCGGGAGAAGGTGCGAATAAAGTCCCGACTCAAATCCAGACTTTTGAACCACGGTTTGAGGCTAACCTTTGGGATAATCGAGTGAAACCACCGGCCCAATTCATCTTCATTCCACTTGCGTTGCCAGTTAGCGATGGTATTTTTGCGAACTAAAGAATAAAATTCATTGAAGGCGATTTGACGCTGATATATATCGCCTTCAATTGCACCTACCTTTGCTAATGAGTCAGCCCTCTCATTACCCGGAATTGAGCAATGTGAAGGGACCCAGACAAAGGTAATGACATAACAGCGTCTGGATAAAGCACTCAAAATTTCTCGTATTCTCTCAAGGAAGTACGGCGAGTGCTTTTCCGGCCTCACTGAACGGATAGCTTCGACAGAGCTAAGACTATCCGTTACAATGTAATAGTGTTCAACAGGTCGTGAGGCGACGCTGTCCAGCGCCCAGTATATCGCTGCCAATTCAGCAATATATACCGAGCAAGGATTCTGAAGACTGTGTGAGGTGCTAAAAAATACGTTGAACACTCCAAATCCTGTGGACTCATTCATAGAGGACCCATCAGTAAAGTATATATTATCACAATTGATACGCCCATACTTTGCATTGAGGATTGTAGGAACGAACCCCAATCTAAGATAATCTGGATTTTCATGGATTTTCTCCTTCATGAACAGATCGAAATGTACAGAGGAATTGATGTAGTCAGGAAAACAAACACGGTTGGGAATATACGAAGAAGGAACAACCTGCATAGAGGTGAATTCATGATATGAACTCATGAATCTAGAATGAAAATTTAGCTCGATCAATTGCTCAAAATTTCCGATCACCAATGGATTCATAACCTTACACCGGATGAGGAACCGAAGAGATAATAAATTGAAGCGATCTTTTAGTGGGAGTACGCCTGCCAAAACCTCGAGACTCATGGTATGCGTTGAGGGCATACATCCCAACGCAATACGGAGACAAAGATACTGAATTCGCTCGAGTTTAATGAGGTGTGTTTTGGCAGCTGATTGAAAACAGAAACTGCCATACTCCATCACTGAGAGAATAGTTGTTCGATACAACATAATAAGATCTTCGGGATGGGCTCCCCACCAGGTGCCGGTAATTGTACGGAGAAAGTTTATTCTTTGTTGACATTTTTTACTCAGATACCTAATATGGGCCCCCCAAGTACATTTGGAGTCGAACCAGACCCCAAGATACTTGAATGACATAGCATGAGTGATTGGTTTACCCAAAAGTTGAAGCTTTGGTTTTGCTGGTCTATGCTTCTTAGAAAAAACCACCATCTCTGTTTTCTCCGTGGAGAATTCGATCCCTAGCCCAATGGCCCAGGTTGAAAAATTGTTCAAAGTATCTTGTAAGGGTCCTTGCAGGTCGGATTCGTTTGATCCTACGACAGACACCACTCCATCATCTGCAAGTTGTCTTAGGCTGCAATTTTGTGTAAGGCAATTGTCGATGTCGCTTACATAGAAGTTGTACAAAAGGGGGCTTAAACATGAGCCCTGGGGGAGGCCCATGTAAGAGACCCGACTTACTGCCGAATCTCCGTGAGAAAAGTTCAAATGTTTCTCACAAAGCAAGTTATATAACATATTATTCAATAGAGGCGGCAGACCCCGAGAGTGTAATTTGTCTGACAAAACCTCTATTGAAACAGAATCAAAGGCCCCCTTTATGTCCAAGAATACTGAAGCCATTTGTTTTTTTTCGGCGTAAGCCATTTGAATTTCTGAAGAAAGCAACGCAAGACAATCATTCGTCCCCTTGCCCCTGCGGAACCCATATTGTGTATCTGAGAGTAGGCCATTCGTTTCAACCCATCGATCAAGGCGAAACAAGATCATTTTCTCCAACAATTTCCGTATACAAGACAGCATTGCTATTGGGCGGTACGAATTGAAGTCGGACGCGGGTTTTCCGGGTTTTTGAATAGCTATAACTCGTACTTGTCTCCAATCATCTGGAACAATATTATGCTCCAGAAACCGATTGAATAAGTTCAACAAGCGATGTTTCGCCACATCAGGGAGATTTTTCAGCAAGTTGAACTTAATTCTATCCGATCCCGGAGCAGAATTGTTACATGAAAGGAGAGCAAGAGAGAATTCTACCATCGAAAACTCGAAATCAAGATCGCACCTATCTTGTGGTATATCTCGAACAATTTTTTGCACAGGAGCGGAATCAGGACAAACCTTCCGTGCAAAATTCAAAATCCATCGATGTGAATATTCTTCGCTTTCATTCGTTGAAGAGCGATTTCTCATGTTTCGAGCCACTTTCCATAATTTTTTCATTGACGTTTCTCGTGACAAACCTCCCACGAAATTTCGCCAATAAGCACGTTTTTTCCCTTTGATCAAGTTTTTAAATTGATTTTCAAGGTCCAAATACGTCTGAAAATTTTCAGGGGTTCCACGTTTCCGAAAAGCTTTAAATGCATTCGATTTTTCTACATAAAGCTTGGAACATATGCTATCCCACCATAGATTGGGAGGCCTTCGACGAATAGTGGAACCTGGGATGGGTTTCGTTTGAGCGCGAACCGCGCTGTCATAGATCAAACGAGAAAGGAAGTTATACTCCTCCAATGGAGGTAAACCATCTCTGGAATTGATGGCTAGAGCAATCGCGTTCGAATATTTTTTCCAGTCAATGTGTCTTGTGAGGTCATATGCCATGTTTATAGATTCAGAAGAATTCGACCCAATGGTGATGGAAATTTTGATTGGCAAGTGATCACTACCGTTGGGGTCCTGGATTACATTCCACTTGCAATCTAACGATAGTGAATTCGAGCAAAGCGAGAGGTCAAGAGCACTTGGTTTAGCAGGAGGTTTAGGCACACGTGTTGTTTCCCCAGTGTTCAAAACGGTCATATTGAAGTTGTTACAAAGGTCATATATCAACAATGAACGATTGTCGTCGTACTGTTCCCCCCAGGCAGTTCCGTGAGAGTTGAAGTCTCCCAAGATCAATCGTGGCTCAGGAAGGAGTGAGCACATGTCATCAAGTTGTTTGCGGCTAACCGCAGCTCTCGGAGGCCAATACAAGCTGACAATACAGAGGTCTTTGCCTCTGATGTTTGCATGACAAGCAACAGCTTCGATCCCTCCAATAGGTGGAAGGTCAATTCGAAAAAATGAGTGGCACTTATTGATCCCCAATAGTACCCCTCCGTATCTGTCATCACGGTCCAAGCGTATAATATTAAAATCGTGGAAAGAGATATCATCTCGCGAAGAAAGCCAAGTTTCGGACAGAGCAAAAACATCACAATTGAAGTTATGAATTAAAAATTTGAATGTATCCAATTTAGGGATAAGACTACGACAATTCCACTGAAAAACAGTGATATCTCTGACCTCTCTATCTAAATTAGACATCAAGAGAGATAATCATTGCAAGGAGGGACCATGTTTGCATCAATTGCTGTAAAATTGTCTTTAATACTGGAAGCATTGAGATGACAAGGGTTCTGATGGAGTCGGAAACATTAAAACACTTGAAGATTTGATCCAAAAGGTCAGACAACTTTATAAATCCCGATTGGGAAGTTGAGCTAGACGGAAAAACAGGGACAGTTGGCGTTTTTGATGTCCCCTCGAGTGCTGGGTCGTTCGAAGGTGAACTATTCCCACGGAAGCCAGGAGGAACCTGATTTTGCTTGTCCGCTGCACTCGATTTTTTAGGCAAGCTAACTGGGGGTATCACCGGGGGGACTTGTTCTTGAACTTTGGGAGTGGTCACATTTTTGCGCCGGGGATTCCCTTTGAAAATAAACGGTGTGTCCCCGCTAGCTGTGTCCGCTTCCATTTCATCAACTGGCAACGTGGAAAAGCTATTGTGTGTTGAGATTGGTTGTTGTTGTTGTTGGGCCAGTGGAGAAGCGCCCTTTAAAATTTCCGCAAAAGTGCGCTTCGAGCGTTCCTTTAAAGAGCGCTTCTGTTTCTCCCAGCGACTCTTGTAAGTTTCACAAGCTGAGAGCGCGTGTGGGGATCCTCCGCAATATGGACACTTATGCTCAGTCGCACTGCAGGATTTCCCCTCATGTTGCTCTCCGCAAGTGGCACAGCGCTCCTTGTTGGCACAATAATCTGAAGTGTGACCAACTGACTTGCATTTGTTGCAAGTCATGGGCTTTGGCACGAAGAGTCGCACAGGTAGTCTCAATTTGTCCACCATAACGTAGTCAGGGAGGGCGGCACCAGCAAAGGTGACTCGAAACGAGTCGGACGGCGTAAATTTCGTTTGGTCCCCATCATGGGAGAGTTTCCCGAGTTGGCGACAGTCCAAGATCTTTACTTCCATTGAGGGAAGCTTCTTGAACTTGCCTTTTCCTTCTTTTTTTATTTGTTCGCTCGTCAGACCCGTTTCAGTTATCACCCCCTCAATTTCTACGTTATGGGAGGGTATAAATGTTCTATATTCGAGAGTGAAGTGTTGGTCAGCAACAATCTCGTTTGCGTGTTTCCGTTCATTCACGACAACCCGCAATTTGTTCGGTCTAACCCTGCGAATTTCAGATACAGAAGTGTATCTGGCCAGATCTTTCATGATCTGAATCACGTTAAGGCTTTTTCCTTTTGGTTTTGGCCGGAGGAAAACAACCCACGGGCCAGTTCCAGGTGCATCTTCTGGATAAACTCTGACACGTGGAGCGGAAACAACAGAGGGAGAAGACGAGGACGAGGATTGGGTTGGATCGGAAACATCAGAAGGGGGAAGCGAAATCGATGATGGGAGAGGGGGAGTGGAAGTAACAGTCGGTTCAGAAGGGAGGCTTGCTATTTTCTTAGAGGGGGGCTTGGAAGGATGAGCAGATTCGTCCCCAGAAGAATTATCTTCTTTTTGAGGGACTCGTTTATGTTTTTTCCCAGATCTTAAATGGGATTCATTATCGGAGATCTCCATCTCTGGAGATCCTCCACTATCCTCCATTTTACAAAAATTTCTGTCTTATTTCTAATATATTATTGATTTTAACAATATTCTCGAAAAAAAAAATAACAAAACAAAAATAAATTATGATAATAATATTATTAGGTTCTCAAATGGGGATCAACACTAGGGTAGGAGCCTACCTGTTGGTCTCAAATGTTCCTATCTCACGCCTCCACGAAGATCATATGACGACATTTTTAGATCGGGCGTGAACTGGAAACACACACCTGGTCTTGGCTCCGAGAACGGGTGTCGAAAGTGGCTAAGTGAGGGGGTGCGAGCGAGTCAGAGCGCTATATCTCTCCCGGGGAAGGCCTCCCGGGTCATGGAGGCCTTGCCAACCCGCTGTCTCCCGGGCAAAGGAGATACACCCAGAAAATGGAGCTACGTTCACGAAGAATACTCAGAATGCGATCGCCCGAGGAGGGTCCCCGAACTGGAGCTGGTCCTGGAACGGGCGTAAGAACGAGCGGCCAGCGGCTGGAGGGCGATGTGCAAGAGCGGGCCACCAGCCGGGTTCAACCCGAAGAGCTACCGCCACACGGAAACAGCAGCCATCGACATCACCAACGAAACGCTGCGCCTACGAGGCGTGTTGCGACTGTCAGACGACAGTCGTCCACACTTGTGGGTACTACTAGGCGACGGATCATGTGGACACATGAAATGAATGAATTCGTGATCCGCGCCTATTACATCTGCACTGCTTTGGAGACGGACATGAGCGGTCGCCCTCGAATACTCGCAATGTTCGAGGAAGCGTATCCAGAGTTCGTCGGGAGGCTTGACCAAAACGCGATGAACGCGAGGCGTAGAGCGATTGTACGCAACAATATGCTCTCCCAAACATGGAAAATGACCGTTTCAAGCTGTACTGGGATCGCACTGTTCTGACCGACCTCTCGATCCACCACAACCGCCCAGATATAATGGTTTACGACAAGAGCGACCGCAAAGTCACCATCATCGATGTCGCTATTCCACTGAACCAGAATCTGGAGGAGACCCACGGTCGCAAAATCTGCAAGTACCGACCATTGGCCGTGGAGCTCAAGGAACTGTGGGGGCTAAGGGAGGTCCCAAGAATTGTTCCAGTCGTTCTCTCTGGAACTGGAATTATCCCGAAGACACTTCTGGAAGCGCTAAAGGTGTTGAACATCGAGAAGGAATTGGCCGGCATCCAAAAGTCGGTCATCCTTAGCACCTGCGCGATTGTCCGACAATTCCTCGGTCAGGACTAAAACAGCACGAGCATGCAGATACGTGCATTCCGCAGAGCCTAGTCCCCCTTTGGCATTCAGAAGCCCGGGGGCAGGTGAAAATTCTGGCTAGGTTCGCCTAGTTAAGAAGTGAGATAAGTCTGCCAAGAGAAATAATATTAAACAATGAACAAATGAGTTGAATAAGAATATTAATATTAAATATGTGTACCTTAAAATAAAAGTTGTTCCGATACTGCGCTCTACTGCCCTAACCAGGGAGAGACAGAGGCTACGCGCTATGGATCAACACAATAGCGCAAGAATAGCTCACACGGTCACGTGATGTTAATTCCCGTTAACGACAGCCACACGATGGCGATCCCGTTATGCCGATGTTCAACAGCCGCCAAGGGCTGCAAGCTGCAAGAGCGCTGCTTCCTTTGTTCCACTTCACAAAAGGTCAATTCGAAAGCGGACAGCAATGACCTTCACTCGTACACTATACCAATCGCACAATAGTAAAAGTGGCAACGCACAATAACGACACTGAACTTTACTCGTCAATAGTTGGATAGCGAATGAAGGAAACACATTTTAGCCGGAACAAAAATGCCGCCGACTTTCATGTATTTGCAATGCCGATTTCCCAAGGTTTAGATGGCTGTGTTGGGGAAACACATTTCAGTCGGAACAAAAATACCCCCGACTTTCATGTATTTGCAATGCCGATTTCCCAGAGTCTGTTGGGGAAACCGTAAATCGGGCCAATCAAAACGAGGCAGTTAGGGCGTTTAGATAACGCTTAACACTCTACAGTTATTCAATTGTCTATCTAATGAAAAATAACATTTTATTAATTGCGATAGAAGCGTAGAAATATTCCCTATAAATTGATGCAAACATCTTTCCGATCCAGTAAGAAGTGTTCGAGTTATAAGAATTCGGAATCTTTCATTTTTTCCTGCATGTTCTGTGTCTAGGTTTTCATTTTACCCCCATATACTCCGGTTAGACGTAGTCCTACGTCAAAAGGATTGCCCCGGACCGTCAACGAAAAAAGTGGTATAAAAGAATCATAGGAGGAGAGCATAGTAATGTGTTCCGGATAACCGACGGAAAGCCGAGGGAAACTACTAAATGATACTAACATTTTCGTCGCCCAACGCGACGTTTATGAGTTTCTTCTGGAGCTCAATTTGTCAAATATAGTTTGCAGACAACTTTTTCATGATTTTGCAATATTTGTTTCAATCTGAGGACGAATTGACAACAATTACACATGGCAAAGTCATGTTTTATGGGTTTCGCAAAAAAATGCAGTACAAACCACCCGAACTATAAATCAATAAAAAGGATAGTATAAACATTATAATAATATGGTTATCATTTTATTATTTTTCTAAATATCCTATAGTTGCACTTATGTGCTTATTCTATCAAATTCCATTTAAAAATCCTATTCAATTTGAACGATGAAAGTGTCACCCATATCTGACGGGGCGACGAATGTGATAATCAAATTCTTTGGAGTATGATAAAAATATAGGAGGTTGTGTCCAAGACACGACCACGTAGAACTACGCTGTTATTTTGTTCAAGTCGCTTGTTGATAACTTCGGATATTATATTACACACACACCCATTTATCTCAAGCCTATTAATATTTCCGGTCTTGATTAGTTTAGCTGTCATCATTGGTGGAGATAATTTTGCTACTGAAAGTATGCCAATATTTGTGCTCTAGGCAAATATTCCCCTTCGTTCTTCTTCTTCTTTTTTCATTTGTTTACGGGGACTTTAAATCCAACGATTCATTCGTCTCCGTCCCCTTCGTTGATTGCCGATAAGTTAATCGTTATTAACGACATGGGTAAGGAAGCTTACAAATGAGCAGAACAAATGTATGGGAAAATAGGAATGCTTCTAGTTCTCACCAATTTAAACCGTTTACACACCAGAGGATTGTAATATATAGCATAAAAAACAAATCTTAGGGAATTTCCAATTCGTTTGGTATGTAAATCGTCAAAATCCGTTCTCGGCAAACATAGTTATTTTAATTAACTTTATTTCATAAAAACGTAACCTGTTTTCTGATAGATGTTCGGAAACACTCTAAAATTCAACTAATCTAAATTGTAATCCAATATACGAAAGCTCTTCATCCTTACAACAATCTAGAAACAAGAACAATAATTCAGAAATAGTCACATTCGCTTTCTTTTATATTCTTGGCTTCTTCCCTTTCTTCGAACGCCTTCGTAGTCCTGTTAGCATTACCGATTCAGGCGGATACTTTCTCTTTCTGCTTCCATTTACTGTTGATAGATTCTCGTTTCGAACCGGCATTTGCCGAACTTCATTTCTCTCCTTTACGGTCGGCATCTCGATTTCAGAGATAGTCGGTATTGGCCGACCAGCTTCGACCAATCTCGACGACGGCCTGTGCTGACCCGATGTTCCTTGTGTATCCTTAACGACTCTGACCTGCGTTGGATGAACGGTAGTCATCGCCTCGTTTCCAACAATGATCTGCAGTATCTTTTTAGAGAATAACATCCATACCTCTCACGCAGAGATTTTTTTTTATCCCATTTATCTATTTAAGGCTAATTAGCAATCTAGCTGTAACAGAGCCGAATTGTAATCGTGTACATGTCACATGGTTATCATATCTATAATTAGCACATTACACAGTTGCCATTCGTCAGTATTTCTTCTATACCATTACATATGGTACATTCACACAGTAGCCATTTAGGCGTAAGAGTATTCTTTCTGTTCTTCCATTGTCCAGACCACCGGACAGCGGAGACAGTTGATTGATCATTGTTGAGTTATTTATAGAGCAGCAGCCCGATGTTTCTTGCAGAGCAGAACAGTTGTATGGATGAATCGATCTTATTTCGACCGTGGATCGATCTCCATCGCTGTTGATTGTTGCGTGGACGTAGCTATTCTGTAACAACACAAAGATGGTCAATGAGGGCCCTGAGTTTTGAACTCACGATCGATCGCTTACTAAGCGAACGGGCAACCAATAGCTCACGCAGAGATCACGAGTTCAATTCTCACTCCCGACATTCTTCAAAAAAAAAAAAAAAAAAAATGGAAGTAAAAGTGACGAACCAGCCGAAATGTGTTGAAAGTCACTATTATAGAGAAAAAAAAAGAGAGAATCGTTAGAAAAATGATGATTTAATCCATTTTTCGCGTAAATGCTGAATGTTATGCTTGTACCACATGGTATCCCCAAATATCTGCGTATCCGAAGGATACGGTTGTTATTATTATTGTTATTATTAGATTTAATGTCATGTTATTATTTCTATAATAAGGATTGATCTGATGATCTAAATTTAAATCCAGCATACTAGGCTCTAGCAAAAACTTTTTGAGTGCCTCCTTTACTGTCCTTTTATAGAAATCCATATTATTCTACTGAATGGTCTCGTAGTAATGCTTTGTATTGGAACAATTGCCATACTTGCACAAACATCACGAGCAGCAACAAGATTTTCAATGTCATACAAAACATGATCCATTGCTTGCTGGAAGATAGATGCACTAGAGGAAGCGCCCTGTAAAATGTCCTTGAATTGTATTCAACACCATGAATTTTTGTGATCGTTCAGACAATGATAGGTGTGGGTACACTCCTTCTAAATCCAACGCACATAAAACGCTACTTCCAACTATTCTAGCAAAACGATCCTGAACAACTACCAATGGATGGGAATTCGGTATAATTACGTTGTTTACACGAAAATGGACCGCAAGACGTTTGATCCAGCTAGCGAAAGATTGACTCCTACGATAGGGTACAATGTTGGGAGCCACGACGTAGGACATATAAAAATACCGAACAAAAACACGAATGTAACATTTAAAAACTGCGTTCTGAGGCAAATAGAGAAGAAACACTTCAAAACGAAAAATAAAAGTCAGTCAAAATAAGCTACTTGCTCGAAAATACTCGAATGTCTGTTTTGAACTTCTCTTAGTTACCTAGAAATCAAATGATACAACTCACCAAACCAACTGCCACTCTCACCCGATGCCAAAAACGAGCACCAACCGATTTTCAGCAAAATTTCCTCCGTGATGTCAATGGCAAACACCAGCAAACTTCTAGGTCGATAAAAATGATTGTTTTCGGTTAATTTTCCGATTGTTCACGAGCGCTTTCAAGCCGAAAAGAAAAGGGAAACCCACTTTTAATAATTTGAACAATGAAAACTTTTCCTTTAAAAGCACTTTCTAAGAGAATGTAAGGTTAAGTTGTGTTAACACATTGCGGACCGCTCACGAGATTTCTCGTGTTTCGCATTCCGTCTGTTACGGATGGACCACGAAATAACCCGTGTTTTCTACACTTGAAAGTTGAATCCTTGGTTTGCCAAGAATCTAGCAAGGCCTACCGATGGCTCGCCTTCGTCTCATCCACATCGAAGGAAACGTGCGATCCCTAATGTGTTAATTGAATTCCTTTGTTAAAAATACAAACATCCGCGAAAAGCAAATGGCGCATTGGTTTACAAAAGCGTTTGTCACCACTGAACAATGGTCGCACAATACCTTAACAAACATTTTTTTGAACCAAATTTTTTTGTTATCTTTTACCGTGCTTTATTTTCCCGGATCAAAGTGGTCACCCGCTGATCAGGAAACTGCTGCAGTTTCTTCAAAACGGTCGCTGATCCTTTCTCGTTTATCCTCGTCGCCATCAATGTGTTCCGGATCACCGAGGGAAAGCCGAGGGAAACTACTAAATGATACTTATTCAAATTCTTCGGAGTATGATAAAGCGGACAGAAACTTCATTTTAATCATCTACTTTGACAGCAGTATGTTTATCTCGCTGTACGATTAAATTGAGTTATCTAAAATGTCTATACCCAGGGCTCGGCATAGTCATAGTCAACTGAGGATAGTCAGCTGACTATCTGACTAACTATATCCGTATTCAGTCGGAAATGATTTTTGGCTTTTTTACGCAGTTTTTACCGCCCAAAACGACTGAACAATCCCCCTTTACGACTCGACTATCTCATTTCGTTCTTCCCAGTCTCTCTCTCTCTCTCTCTCTCTCTCTCTCTCTCAATCTCTATTCATTAGTCGCGTCAGTTTGATTAACCACTGACTGGACTAGTTCCTCAGTCATTCTTGCTAGTCAACGCTAGTCTATTCATTTTCTAGTCAATTCATTTTTTGTTGCCGGCGACAGTCGAAGCGAATCTACTGAGAGCAGAGTCGGTCTTCATTTTTCACCTTCGAAGATTTCTGGCCCTGGTCTAAACAACATACTCATTTGATAGATGTTCGGAAACACTCTAAAATTCAACTAATCTAAATTATAATTCAGTATACAATAAATAGCAGTCACATTCACCACCATATCATCACCGTCAGCAATTGACTACTCAAGCTGGTCTACTGCACAATCTCTCACTTCGCTGCTTTTATGAGTTTCACTGAGTGCAACACAGCCAACGATACACTCATTTGAGTATAAGCTGGACGAATAAATGAATGTTTCGTTTGCTGGCGATTGGGTAATTGATGGATGAAATGAATGAACGGGAAAGGAAAGGAGCATGCACTAAGAGAAACATTTAGTATATATGACCATTTTTTTCGTAAATGTTACCAATTCGTGTTAGTCATTTACTACCCTACTAATCATAGGTATATCCTACGAAAAAAAATTGGTAGGCATTATTTTCATAGAATGGTGGGCATGTTGTTTTTTTCATTTGTAAGTGATAACTTGTATTGAGATTTCAATACAACGAATTATTTTTTTGTTTTTCCACAGCGAAAACAAGCTCACGATATCTTTGTGGTTGAGAATTTGTTTTTACCGAAGAGAAACTAAAATTATATATATTTAAATATAATAAAAACCAAAAAAACTTACCTCCGGATCGCTTAGCTCCCAGAAAAGGAATGACGACTGCGAAGTACGCACTTTATTTTTCCTAGAAATGAAAACAATCAAGGTTACGTATGCTATGAAGTAGAATGCACGAAGCTTTGCTAGGGATGTACATTGCATAAGACATCCGTTTTACAATGTTGTGGTAACACAAGAGGGGTCCGATAAGTACTAAGCCTCATCGCCCGATGGTGTCAGTATCGCACGAGAGATTACTTATCGTGTAGTACTCTCGTAAACGGCTACTGTCAAAATTTCAGCCGAATCCGACTCGTAGTTTTGTTTTGTCCGCGGATTTTTGTGAAATGGAAAAAATGGAAATTCCGCCGTCGCCACGGCCAAATTGGTCGAATTGCACTACGAACTGTTGCCCCACTCACCGTATTCTCCAGATTTGGCCCCTTGCGACTTTTTTTTGTTGAACGTTATTTGTTATTGAACGTTATTTGCACCGCGAATAACGTGAGATTATAAAGTTTGTTGCTTCATTCTGGGATTCACATTACATCAATTGAGTCAGTTAGAGTAGACCTTCATTTACAGGGTCCGGATGAATTCGGGCTCGGCATTGAATCACCTTTCTCCAAATTTCTGAGTGTGTTTCTGGAATCATTCATTTAGAGTATCAGGGCAAGGTCTTCAGTGCACCTCCGTTCTTCTCGTCCAGGAAAACATTTTAAGATTGTTCGTAAGAATCTCATTCTGAACAACGTAAGAAAATTGTTAGGAAAAATTTTAGCAATGTTCAAATAGTTTTGACTCTCCGATAAACAGGCTTATTCAGATGAAATTAAAGGAAATTTATCAAGTTTTATTAATTTCAAAGCACACTTGTATGTCTACCATGATCACTTTTTCTGTGGATTTTTCCACCACTTGCAGACAATGTGTTACTCTATTGCATAGATTACATATTTGATATGAAAAGGTTAATTTTCATTCATAACTTCTGTTTTAAAATGTGTGTTCATTTCGCCTGACCATCCGTTATCATTTTCGCTCCACAAATTAAACACATGAAGCACAATGCCGTCACGCGAATGTACTTCGTTTTGTTTCGGTTCGTTTTCCGATCCGAACCGGCTTGTTTCGGATTGGGTTCGGCATGATTCGAGTCGGTTTTCGGCACGTCGACAAGCCCGGGTGGCACGTCCACACTTATTCGGCCTCACCGGGCGGCTAAGGACGAACGATGCCGATTGCCGTAATGTAGACGCGTCTTAAGAATCAATCATCATGGGTAAGTCCCGGAAAACCATGAACATCAATTGCTCGGTCGACGTAACCTGCAACAAATAAGGATTTCGATTTTTTTCCGTAGTCTTCGATATATGCCTCATTGCCACTCTGCAGACTGCCCATTGGAGGACTGTGGTAATGAATCCACGTTTCCTCCATTCCCATAAAACGTCGAAAGAAGTCCACACGATTACGCTTCAATAACGCCAAGCCGCTGTTGTTGGTCGACGGTTAGCAAACGCGGCACCCATCGTGCGGATAGTTTTTTCATGCCCAAAATGTCATGCAAAATGTATCCCACTCGTTCTTTTGAAATTCCTACGGCTTCAGCTAACTCGCGTAACTTCACTTTACGATCGTTCAAAACGAGTCGATGCGCTTGTTTTATGATTTCTGGATTCGTAGCCTATTTTGGCCTTCCGGAGCTATTTCTTCCTGAAAAATTGTTGACCAGTTCCCCATATCTACAGAATTTTTTGTTCTGGTACCATACACTCCATCCCCTGTTCTGTTACTGTTCTGTTGTTCATCGATTCATCCGTATAGAACATGATCGAAACATTATGATTAGGACCACCCATACCATACTTAACGAGAAGGTTTGATCACTTTGTCATAACGTTTGCATTAAAAAAATGAACTTTTTTCGGATGGTGATAAGAAAAAACTAAGACAGATAATTTAGTTTAATAAATTTATCATGGAAGGTAATTATATTAGCTTATTTGCAAAAAAAAACTACGCCTTGCGAGTGGCCTTCCGGCGGTTAACCGGAACATTCGCCATGGCGGACGAAAACATACGTGTTTTGGAGTTCTTTCTTCGTTTTAGTTACCAATTTCTTCTCAGTTTTCGCGACAAAATTGTAGGAGTAGATCATACGCTTCAGGTTTTCCCAGAAATTCCCAATACCCAAGGCTTTTGAGTTAGAGCTGGATCCATAACGTCTTAGATAAACCTCCTAGACAGCATGCTCGACGCTGCTTCAGTGTGATGGAGGTTTATTTGCAGAGCCTTAGTGTTCTGTGTTAGTTTTGACCGCTAGTTCGGTTCAATTGGGAGAACCGGAATCCCACCTTTTTCACAAAGCTTGATCGAAGTTCCTAAACCTCTTGCGGTAGCCGTTTGGTCCAGGAACGTCCAGATTGTCAAGCTTCACAGATTTCGTAGGTTCACCGCGTAGAATCTGCTCTTTACCAGAATTCCTGATGACGTCTCTGAACTATGTGTGGAACAAAACATTTGGAGCCACTAGTTCCAGAAGACCTTAGATTTCTAAGGTTTTTGTAGTGTAGACATTCCTGGCTGCCGGAACACGCAAATTTTTGTTTGTTGGGATTATTTTTAAAAGTCCCACAAGTTGTGCGATAAAGAAGGACAACTGCATCAATGACCCGCTTAATGCAGTAAGGACACAAAGTACTGTAAAGGTAGCCCTGGTACTCCGCAGGCTCCGTTAGTGGCAAGGTATTTAATCAGACTCCCCGACTATACATCTGTCGGCACGGGTCGCGCCACACCTTGGCTGGGGGGTTAATCCATTACTTTCTTTGCGTAATGACCGTGGATAACAGCTATTGTAACCATCTTCCTCGGAGGCTTTGGACCCTGTGAAACATACTGGCGAAAAAACGTGTCGTTCACAAGGAATCTCTAAGTGAATTCGTCAATCGCCATTAGGAAACCGACATTCACAATGATTTCGCAAGATGTGGATTGAATGAAAATCTGCCGCTTTCCGAAAGTCTGTATGATATACTATTTTGATCGTAAGGCTCAAATTTTTAATTCTATTTTTCATTTTTTATCATAGGAATCAATCAAATTTCTGCCATCAGACTTCAAAACTTAACTCGCAAGTTTCGGATTTACACTGTAAAAACACGATATATTTATTGGTGATGTTACACAAAATTGTAAAAAGGCAAAAAGGAAAGTGCGCGATCGTTTATGACGCATAGAATTCAAATCGCGTTTTATTTTTAGTGTTGTCAAGAATTTGATGAACAAATGAAGAACTTTAAGTGGAGCCTTTTCACACCATCCCTAACCCAGAAAAAAAAATTCTTGATATCCCACAATCTCCCAACATCTCACGGTACATGTTCCGATAAACAGGTCGATATTATGCGAAAACCTGATTTGCAGTAGTGATTCAAGGGAAATGTTCATCACTTCAAAATATGTTGTTGACTTCCGGTTTCCTTTGGAAGCATTTCAAAGAATCCAGAAATACACGGGAGTTGTTTAATCTCACAATCCACTCGTCGACGTGCCTGGTGGCAAAAGGGGCCACAAAACTTACGCAAGGATTAACTAACCAACAAACATATCCTTCCCCGCAAATAGTTGGCGCTCCGGAATTCACCCCAACTCTTTCTACTACTATATTTGTGTACAATCCATCCGTTTCATGCTCCTTGCAAGAATTTCTCATTTCTACCCGACAGAGAAACGCAACATCCAATCGTTGAAGAATTCCCAGGGCCACAACGGAGGCGTGAGTGGTGGACGCAGGAAACGTGGGGTGTACTATGACGACGAAGCGCTCGAGGACAGCACGCCGGAAATTCTGGAGCCCGTCTACCAGTCAGCCCCGCTCGACTACGAGGAACTATTGGATGCAATGACTGATGCGTATCCTTACTATCTGCCCACCAACAGCAACCCTCCGGAGGAGAAGCGGTTTCTTGGTGAGTTTGGCGCGACTTGTTTTTTTATTACATAACCGACCCGTTCTTGGGGTAGGTATTTCCATCCCAAAAACGGAAAGTGACAAGCGAACGGAGTCATCCGGTTGGTGGGGGAATAGTCTGGGGCGCACTGCTGACCGACACGTGTTATGGGATTTCTCCTTTTTTTTTTGTAAATTTAATTTTGTTTAGCAGCACCAACCATCATGCCTCCACCATCCAGATGGCGCCGGATTCGCTCCCCAAATTCTCAATTCTAATCGACACCATATGTAAAACATTCACAAGGTTCACTAGCGCGATCTGGTATGTTGAATCGCTATCATCGATACTCCAAGCGATGGAGTATGGATGACTTGTACGATGATACCGAGCAGGATGATGATGATTCGGTTGAGCAAGCAAACGGGGAGGATGATGATGAAGATGATGACGTTGATGACGAGGATGACATTTATGAATCGCCCCGAAAGCGCCACATTGCCTCACTAGTGCGGTCGGGTTGGATGCCGTCGTTCCGGCCATCGCGAGGATCTAGCCATTTTAGTCGATCTGGGCGGGCGAGGTCTCAAATAGTAGGAAGTTGTAACGCATTATCGTAGCGTAGATGTTTGATTTTGCTAGACGAAACGAGACGAAAAAGCTCGAACCCCAATGAATATGTGTTGAATGAAGCCTATTAGCGACAGGAAATGTTCTGCCGTTCTTTTCCTCACTGTCAATGTTTTCCTTCCTCCACTCTCTATGCTGAAATCTGCACAGACACATTCGGAGACATTTTCCTTCTTCAGTTCTAATTAGATTTCCTCTAATTGGCGTTCATATTGAGGATAAAAAAAACTTCTGTTGTTCATGGCGGTATTATTACCAATTAAATGTTCATTTGAAGCATTCCTTTAGAAGTATTTGACCTTTGCTCGTTTTACCCTCGCACAAACCGTTTAGATAATCCCGTCTGTTAACTGTTAACTGTTATAGCTTGCAATTTCATTACTTTCCCCTTCCTTCCACAGAGAGAGAGAGAGACTGCTAAACTTTAGCAATATGGAGGAGCATTCCATTGCGCTGCTCTCATCGTCACCGACACGTGCTTTGGGACCAAGAATTTCGTGCTGCGCTGCTATTTGTAATCTGACCTTCTGGGAGTACCCACGTGGAGGGTGTGGTGCGGTGTGTTGACATTGGTTTTGGGGGGTGGTTGATATTTTTTCACGTTCACCTCCTGGTACCTCTTGCGGAATCTGGTCGCAGAAACACAACAAAAGGTGGCCACAAGGTTACTGCGGCGGAGATCTCCGGAGAGGTGCCTGGTGGCTCTAACGTAGCACTGGAATGTGGGACCAGTGAGTGATCCGTTGGGTCATGTTTGGGATATAATGAATGTCATAAAGATCGTATGTTTGAAAGTGGAGTTTAATAATTTTAAACTATTTCATGATTTGTTTTTTTCTTGTCGTGGAAAGGGAGAACTGTATGTGATGTGAACTTCAACTTTAATGATATTTCCTTCTTCTGGTTGAATAACTATATTCAACCAGTTTGGTGTACTCAAGAAAATTAAAATACGATTATCGGAGGAATAGAGATGCCCGATGTTATTCTTGTGTTAAAGGGTATTTCAAACGGGAACTACAGAACTCATTTCTAGATTTGGCAAGAATAGATATTCTCCTGTTATTATTCCAATCCCATCAGTAACCATCAAAACTATATCCGCATATAGAGCATTGAACAAATACTTGTAAATGCTTGCTATGCCTATATATGGAGAATTTAATGCTAAAAAGGCGATCTATAGGTGTCTCAAAATACTAGTCGCTACTTCATATCATCTTCGACAGAAAAAAAATCTTTCTTCGTTTACTAAAGGGTCAAATGAACAAATAAAAGCACCTTTTTCAAAAACTTTGAAATGTTTGTATGTATGGGAGCAGACATCGCTTTCTCTCAAACTGAACGTCAGCTTGGGATTCCACAAAAAAAAAGTCCAAACGGTGGCAAGCGGGGATTGAAGGCCGGCTGGAATACAATCCTGTTTTACACACGACCACGTTATCCACATAACCACAGATGTTATACCAATTTGGGAGAATACCATATTTTCTGTAAATTTTAGGCTCATTGATTGTAATAAATGAGGAAGCCAAAACATGTACTAAAAATATTTTTGGGCATAGTACTGTATATAGGGTACCATATTGTTAATTTGTTTTGCTTTTATTTATTTAAACATGAAACAAGCCATCAATCCAGTCGGGTTTCGCCAGAAATCGAAGTAAACAAAAATATTTCTATATATACTTCACATCCCACAACCGCTTACTTATGCTAAGGTTTAAATAGATTTGTTTATTATATGGATCTACAAAACATTGTTCGGAATGAAAAAACACAGGTCACAGGTTGTGTCTGAGACACGACCGCATGGTTGACGTAGGATTCCGTTAGGCTATCTGTTGTTTTTGGATATGTTTGAACAGAGGCGACGCGTGACCAACTGAGCTACCTGTTCAATTTAATTTTTTGGTGCGACTTTTTTTGTGCGGTATTTTTTCGGTCATTTTTTTTCTGTCTTTGATATGTATTTTATCGCTCTACATAGGGACTGTGTCAGTTAATTTCCATTCTCATATTTCGTTTTGTTTGTTTTAAGGTGTCAGTAGGAGCTTATTGACAGGAGCTGCGCAAGTGAGTAGGCTGCTTATGAAAGTGAAAAAGCAAATCGAATGTTGATCACGTATGAAATCATTAGGATTTGGGTTATTTTCTTAAGGAAACTTTTTTTATGCGGTCTCTAGCCACCACATAACGAAAAGCTTTTTTTTTAAATTGTTTAGTAAACACGTTTTTTTGTGCGGTCCCTATCACCCGCACGAAAACATGTTTGCCTGTATAACAGAAGAATCCTACGGTCAACTATGAGCGCAAACTTATCAATGAAATAAAAACATCTGCCTTATGTCATAAAGGTCATCATCATAATTCCGAATAACCGTTTCTGGTCAGATCTCGACCGCAAATAATTCTTGATCCGTCGAACAACAAAAAAAAGCTCTTTCAATGGATGTCGTTATATTAGGCAATGTCAGTATCATTCTGGCCAGCCGTTTTGGAGAAGGTTTGATGCAGATTTTGTCCAACGATAATCGGAATAATGACTATAATTTAAAATGAACCGTCAGCTTATTACAAAGCTTCACTTCATCGAATTTCGAGTGGTATGAAATAAGCATCTTTAAATTCTCAGCAATTTTTCGCGATTGAACAAAGCGACGAATTTGTATATTCATCTAGTTCCTTAAACCGTTTCGTCATTTCGTCAATAATTTTGTCTATAATCGAGTCATATAAACGACGACAATTGATGACGTTACTGTCATTCATAGTTTCACCAGATACATCAATTGCATTTTTGAGCGTACTATCGAAATGATGATCTGCTTTGAGCTACTCTATAGAAGCAAGGCAAGCCTTGACGATACGCACAAATTCTACTACGTCTAATTCCTTTTTTTTGCAAAATTTGATAAAGAACATCCGTGTGTGCAAAAATATTTGCAAAAAGTTTTAGCAAGAATACAGTGTTGAACTCAAGCATAAATGCATGAGGACCTCTGGATGTAGTAAAAGTTTCAGCATCAAAGACACTGTCGCCAAGGTAAATCTCACCCAAACATTCATTGATAGGTGCATAGTTCAAATCATCTATTTTTGCAAACATTTGGTATTTTGGTCTCCATAAATTGCTTCAATGTCTCGCTGCGTTTTGACGACTACGAGAAAAATGCCGCAAGAGTTGAGATCGTATTGAAAAACCTGGACATTTTCTTGTTGTTTGTGCACGAGTGAACTAAAACCAAGTTCAATAAGTGTGCGCGACAGTGAATATATCCGTTGAATAACCGTTGTTGTTTTACCAATCTTTGCACACCAGATTTATGTCCGGACATTATAGTAGTGCCATCATAGCTCTGGGCTACAATTTTGTCAGCATTAAGACCAAAGTACGCAGCTATTCCATTCACATGTCCGGCCAATGCAGCGGATGTTTTGATACGTAAGCATACAAACGTGTACTATATGTACACGTTTGTACACGGTTCAAGTTGTCGAATGAACAAAATCGAAAAGAACGATTGGATTGAATCCACACCTCAACGAAGAATACCACCATATCCACAAAAATCATGAATGAATTTGTTCGTTTTTTTTATTTGCATCAGGCTCTCTCGGGGTGTTTGGTGCTGTGTACTCTCGCGGTCTCGTGCCCTCTTTCAAATTTTAATGACGTCAGGAATAGAAAGAGAAACAGAAAGGGAAACGATGACAACTTCGAACAAACACTTAAGAATGGTGGTGTATATTTTCCATCGTTTGCATCGGGTTTGTTCAGCACAAATATTGAACCGAAAACGTCATTTTTACCCAAGGCGGAGCATTAGTAGTAGTGATCGTTTCATACGTAGTTGACTGTGTTTGCCCTGTGTTTGGATGACGGCGGGTTCAGATGAATGGTTTGAACTAGTGATGTCTAAATTTTTCATTTTTTCGATTATCGATCAATCGTTGGGGCATTTTTCAATATTCGATTCATTCGAATAATTGTTTTTCAATATTCGATTAATCGAGTGAATATTTATTTCTTGTAATAATAACGTATCACGTTGTCATTCTGGTTGCGTGGTCTATCGGGTTGTCGGTGTTAAATGGTTGGATAAAAAAATGTTGGATAAAAAATTATATAGCCTAATTCTTAACCTAAAAATGCATTAACCTTGAGAAAAATTCCTTCTTTCATTAATCGCGATTACAGTGGCAATTATTCGATGTATTCATATTTTGATTTTAAATTATTCGATACAAAATTTTTTTACTCGATTATGATTTCATATATTCGATTTTTTGAATTAATCGAACGATTAACCGACATCTCTAGTTTGAACCCGGTAATCATTACTGCTTATTTCGTAGCGTAACGCTACGTGCATTGAAATTCCTGTGCCTATGCTGCGGGGATTGGGGTGCATTGAAATTCTTCACAGTGGGTTTCACCAAAATAGAAAATATTATAAGGATATTAGGGATAACATGGAAATCACAAAAAAATACCTTCGGTAATTCCTCATTCATGTTACAAATATGAAATAATATACATTTTATTCTGAGATTGTCTACCTGTCCTATGAACAGTTTGAACAGGTGGACGAGACACCTCTGGCTAATTCTTCTCCAAAATTACGCATTCGGAAGTACACTGGAGTCGCTTATTACGCGGATGATACATGCCGCGTAAAAGAAAACCGCGAAATTCCAAAATCCGCGTAAAAAAAAACTGCGTAAATTTCAAAAACGGCGTAGAAATAAACCGGGTGAATTTGAAAATCCGTGTAAAAATCTAACAATCAGTGAATTGTTAGTTTGAAATGCAACCCATATTCTAACAATTGGTTAACTGATTTTTTTTGTAAGTTACAATCATGATATCTGTTTCACCTTTTATTTCTCAGCTACTAATCAGTTAGACAATACACACTTATTTCGTAAAAAGTCATATCAATTAGCACATTAAATGTTTACGCTGTTGATACGCGTCACGTAAAAAAACCACGTAAATTCCGAAATTCGCGCAAAAAACCGCGTAAATTTCGAAATCAGGGCAAAAAAACGCGTAAGTTCATAAAACAGCGCAAAAAAGTCGCATCCAAAAACCGCTTGAAACCGCGTTCAAAGCGACTTCAGTGTACTTCGCTTCCTTCCGTATATTTTACCAGTATCCTGTAAACACATCGGAGCCGTTCAATTTGAACTTCCTTCCATTGGATTAGATCATTTGGAAACTTAAAACCAGAAAATTTGAAGTTAGTTATACGCAGTGGCGTTGAATGAAGCTTTCGCACCCGGGGCGGGAGAGTTGATTTGCATTATGAATTGTTTGCTTCAGTAAATCGGTGAAAACAACAATTCGACGCTCAAAATGTTGAAAACATCTGTTTCTTGACATATACTGCAAATACACGATTGAAATGGATAAAATATAGGGGAAGCGGGGGTAATGTGGTCACCCTAAGGGATATATCCATTTCCTGCGTCCACATACCGTTACATTCCCCGTTTTTCGAAGAATATTGAAACTCAAAAATGGTACATTTTTCGTCATGAGATAATAAAATCGAACTTTTTTTTAGTGTGGAGTTGAAGGTATCACCTGGCGTGGGTAAGCAGGTCACTTGCGCACATAATTTAAAATCAACCTTGGGAGTGGGGGCCGTGCCACATGAAATCGGGGTTTTCAAAATTATTGTTTATGCCAAATGTCCTCAAATTGCATGAAACGTCGAGATCTGTCCAACTTCTATAAGACCACGTGATGATCTTGCTGCTTCGTGCCATTATAAATAAATAATGCCTCAACTTATATTCTAATGTGTTGGTATTGGTGACTACTATACACTGCATGATTTTCATATGTGTGTGTGCAAGCGCTGAGCGTAAACCAAAGGTTTTGTATTTTCCAAGTGTCAAGTTTCATTAAGACCAGTTATATTTTTCTGTTGTTTTAGTTGTTTTCATCAATGAATCTGGAAAATGCCGAGAGGAAAAGTGCTCACGGAGAGAAAAGACACACAAATCGATGTATTTTACCAAGAAAATGTTGGTATCAGAGAAATTTATCGTCGGATTGGACGATCCCATCAAGTAGTGCTCTATTATTTGACGAATCCTCAAGGATATGGTAAGAAGGAGAGAGCTCCAAATAAATCGAAGCTCTCTGACCGAGATAAGCGGGAAATAGCTAGAACAGCTTCGAATACCTCAAAATCGCTTATGCAAATAAAGCAACATTTGAATTTAAATGGTACTCGGGTAACAATTCGTCAAGTTTTGGTAAAACATCTTCACATAAAGAAGGTTTAAAAGGTTAAAGATACTCATCTTACACCATCTCACATCGGAAGACATCTGAGTTTTGCCAAAGCTCACATGAACCGACAGTGGGACATGGTATGTTGTGACAAAGAATATTTTCAAAGGGATATATTTTGCTATATACCATAACGAAAAGTTCTTCAATGTATAGGTTATCTTCACTGACGAAAAACAGTTCAATTAGGATGGTCTTGATGGTTTCAACGGGTACTGGCATAATTTACGGAAGAAGGAACAGTATTGTTCAACCATGAATTTTGGTGGAGACTCGTGCATGGTTTGGGCAGGATTCTGTGCAACCGGAAAGCTCAAGACAGCTTTCATATCATTCTAGGATCACATACATGGTGTGTATTCCTCTATCCTACCATTTTTGCGTGGATATCGTCACGAAAAATTCACATTCCAGCAAAACAATGCTACTATTCATACCAGATGAAACACAAATTTCTGCATAACTCGTGAACTAATCAAGCAAACCAAACCAAATTTGGCATGTGGAGGTTTTAGGATGCAATAAATGTTTCTATGGTGGTTAGACACTCCTCTTCCCTCTCTTAGGGTGGGCTGTCATACAAATGAAAACCATATTTCTGCATAACTCAAAAACTAATCAAGCAAATGCAGCCTAATTTGGCATGTGAAGATTTTAGGGGACACGAAACGTTTTTATGGTGAATAGACACTCCTCCCCCTCTCTAAGGGGAGAAGAGCGGAGGGGTCTGTCTTTATTCTATCATATTTTCTGTAAACATGTTATTTGCAAGTAGTTGGAAAATCTTGAACGAGAATTGTGTCTGAAAATAATCTGATATTATAATGATGAATTTTGGTAGAAGTACTAGGAATTTTTTAGTAAAAGGTAAATTCAACCGGGTCGATTAAAAGATTTTTTTTATGGTGAATAGACAATAGTATTTATCGGACACTAAGCGCTAGAAACCATCAGACAAACCGAGGTTTGAAGTTTACTCCGTATGTTCCCCGGAAATCTTCCAGTTTACTAGATCAATCAATTAACAGTTCTGCGATTGGACTTATGAACTTGCGTTAAGTAATAAAACGTGAATGTGGTAACGAAAAATAAATTTTGGGCGGGACGAAGTTTGCCGGATCAGCTAGTTTTCTAATAAAATATATCTTACATAATACCGTGAACTGTTCACTGGGTAAGCGGATTCAACATTTTCTTTAATATTTTATACCCCCAAATAACTTTATAACTTTCGCTTCCGCTTAGTGATTGGATAATATTTCTCGATTTGGCGGAATTTGGAGTTATAGAATGGATTGAGGTTCTGACCAATGAAATTTAGACCGTTGTCACAATGTTATTTGAATGCAGCTAGGCTGTAATAACAGATTGACAGCAACATGACACTGGGAGTCAGGCTCGTCATTTTATTTAAGACCATCGATTGAGCTCGAATATTGAACTTTAGAATTCGATCACAAAATCGTAATCGCGTATTAGGACTACGATTTTTGAACATGTAGAAAAAGAACTTCCGTTTTGGTCTCTGATTTCCCCTTTTTACAGTCATAAACCACACCGTTAAAGAGTTATACTTTTAATTTCAATGCCAAGTTGCAATTTAGGGAGTCAGGGCAAGCCCATCTTCCACTACCTACGTTGAGACGGCAAAAGTTCATCTGGGAACGTTAGTGCCAATTCGTGGAGGCGATCTGGCGTAGTGGTAACATCCATGCCTCTCACGCTAAAGGTCACGAGTTCAATTCTCACTCCCGACATTCTTCCAAAAATGGAAGTAAAAAGTGACGAACCAGCCAAATGAGTTGAAAATCGCTATAATAAAGATAAAAAAAAATTCGGGTTATATAATTTAATGAAAAAATGTATATTGATCACTCGAACTTATACGCTCCGCCCCGAAGGTCAGATTACAATATTAGCAGCAGTTTTTACGGGTCTATGCAATTTGTTTCCAACTCAAATAAAATCCAACAGAATGTCAAAATTTTTCAAGTTACCTATTAGAACCTCCCAGGCGCTATGCAGATCGACGATTGGCTATTACGAGAACACCAGCTATGGAGGCATAGTCAGGCAAATCAGCGAGAATCTTCATCTCACTCTCCGTTCATCTAATCTGACATCGAGGGTGAAAGTGAATGCAAGCCCCAAAATTAGACAATTTTACTAACCCAAATTTATCGACTTGCATTATCTTTCACCTTGTCCTTCCTAGCTTGCTCGACACTGTGAAGGTAACTAACCTCAGCATGTATTCCGTAACTTCACAGTGCCACAGCCGCAAGCTAACAGTTCACCAAAACAGTTACAAATCTGATTGAACGAAACTCATTTTTTACTTGAATATATCACCGGAAAAACATCGCTTGCTTGCTAACCTTGAGATTGTAAACTGATATTCAATTTACTAATTTCTATTTTATAAACCCGTATTTTGTTTCTGTCGATTCGTTTTGAACACATCTTCGTCCACATCCCCCACAGGGAGCAGGTGAAATGGAATGCTTTTTGATCAAAAACCTCACTATAGATATTTTGATTGATGTTTTGAATGTTCAACACCTCGGAGTTACCGTTTTGGATTTTGTATATTTGATAGATCTTCTCACTCTGTGTGGTGTATTTAGTGTTTTTTTTTTACATTCTATTTGTGTTAGTGATTCACTACGCTTGTAGTGGTTCAGTATTTATGATTTGTGGTATATCTGAACATAGTGAAAGATGATGACAATAAGTTTATTTTCTCAAAATAATCGACAATAGTTGAACAATTTTTGATATGCTTATCTTAATTCCAAGGAAGCCTTCCAAAGAATACATTTTTACACCGGATTTGATTTTTTCATTATTTTTGCATGTGTAGAGTTATTTGTAGGAATGAAAAACGGATTCAATAGTTTTTGTATGGTAGAAACAGCGATCGTCATAGTTGGTATCACTAGCATTTTTCGTTATTCCATTGATATGCAATGGTTCGTCAACTTTCTGACTCTTTTGTCTTCAACCCATCCCACCCATCCAGGTCGAGTATTACCGGCAACCCGAGCGACTACGACAACCTACCGCCGGCGTTTGTAGACGATGCGACACTATTAGCGAGCACAGCGGATTTCGAAGCGCCCTCTCACCATACTTCGGCAGCAGCAGCAGCGGCGGCGGCGGCAGCTGGGGAGCTCCCGGTCTACAATCCACTTGGGGCTCCACACCGCCCCGAGTTGCTGCGCTACACTGGCGACGCTTTCGTGACCCGTCCCCGGCTGTACGGCGGACCACACGAGGAATTCCCCTATTACGGCGGTTCCAGTGAAGCCCGCCCGCTCAACCCCTTCTACACCGAGGACGACTTCCGCTGCGCCGCCCGGCTCCGCAAGTTGCTCTACTACCTTAAGAAACAGTATTACCTGGACAATAAGTACATACAGGCAGTGTACGGACGGAACGCTGTCAAATACAATTAAAATAAGATAATAAGAAAGTGAAAGAAAAAAATTCTACGGAAACTCAACCAAACGGAATGAAGCTGACACAGGACAATAATTTTCACCGGTTTTCAAGGTAATGCTGCTAAAAAACTGTTGGAAGTTTTTATTTAGAATACAAGGTGGCGTTTCGTGTATCAATTATTACAATAACAAAATACAAGTGTGGAATAACAAAACGCAAGCCAAATATTCAAAACTTATTACACATGTGTATGGGCTAAGCAAATACAAAGGCAAAACAAATACAAAAAAGGAGCCCCCCTTGTAAGTGTTTATAAGCATTTATACTGTATTGAAAAGTGTAGAGGTAGGTAATTATTAATGGAAATTTTAAGATGTATTTATCGGACACTAAGCGCTAGAAACCATCAGACAAACCGAGGTTTGAAGTTTACTCCGTATGTTCCCCGGAAATCTTCCAGTTTACTAGACTTCCGCCCGGTGGACGTAACAGTGTAATGAACTAACCGAATATATCTCTATCCTCATATCCCTTCCTCCATATCAAGTTGAGAGTAATGAAAACAAACAAAAAAAATCTAATCGACTTAACCAACTGAACTGTTTATAATAAGGACCGAACAAATAATATCTCCCCTTTTGAATTATTCTATCGTCTGAAATTTTATTCTATAACATATATTTATAGACATTATACAGTATACAGACGGCCAGACGGTCAAATATTTCCCACAGAAATAAAACGATGCTCCAAAGGCACTCACCATAAAAACATGGGTTGAGCGAGAGAGCGAGAGCCTGGTGAAAAAATAAAATGCAAAAAGTGTAATCTCCGCATAACTATTTGTTGTTTACAATCCGCAAATAATCTGGAAACATTAAATATGGAGCCACGGATATCACACGACCGAGCAGGATTTGTTTGGCTTTCGCGGAATTCCGGCAGCTTGTTGTCAAATCCTCGAAGAGTGAGAGATGAAAATTTTGAGTGAGAGATGGATTTTCTGTGAATTTGTTTGTGGATATTGAACATTGTATGTGTTAAGAGTTGGATTCTAAATCGGGCATTAATTTGGTAATTCCTTAAAGCTGACTTTTAAAAAATATCAATTTTAAGATTCTAAAACCATTGTTTTGCTGTATCATATTTGCAAAATTATTCATTCTGCCTGCGGTTTTCCATGAACTCAGTATAAAGGTATCCATGATCTCCATGAAATTGGGCCAACTTCGTGCCTGGAGAAGCATCCCATCTCCTCAAAGTTTCAATGTTTTATTGTGTATTGTGACTCTGCTTCCAGTGCCAATAAATCGGCGAATTCAGTGTTTCCGTCGAAACTGATCAAGTTCACTTACGTTTGGTCTACCTATTGAATTTTACATAAATGAGATATGTCTCATCTTATTCTGGAAATAACTCCTCAGTATCCTATAAAGGTAGCTAGGGACCTTCAATCTGTGTATCGCTTCGGCTATGGACTCCCAGCTGAAACTATTGAGGGCGTTATGCAAGTCGATCAAAAACACCACGCAGTAACGATCACCTCTTCATTTTTGTTTAAGCGAGACCTGAGCTTTCCCGATAACTGTCCGAATCACGTCCATTGTTGAGAATTACCCGAACTGAATTTTCGACAATCCATGATCACCATCCGTGCTTTTCATCAGTCCATTGAGAATAATCCTCTCCAATAGCTTTCCTAAATATCCAGCAAACAATTTGGTCTATACGATGCTAGATCTCCAGATGGCTTTCCAGATTTCGGGAGCAGCATCAACTTCTGGTCTTTCCTGGATTTTTTTTTCACAGGGAAGTGACCGTCATCCAGGAATTTCTGCCAGCACCATCCTGAACATGTCGGGGAAAGCAAGGATCGCCGATTTCAAGGCCACGTTTGGGGATTACATCGGGATCGGATGCTTTTTTTCAAACCTCTAGCAGCCGCGATGAGCTCTTCGTTGGTGACTTGTACGTTCTCGGCACAGCTCCCTCTAGCAGTTTCATTTGATCCTATGTAACATTTGGGGGACTTTGGGAGGGCTGGCAAACTTCGGTACAACGTCTATCATCAGCCGGTCCATCTCCTCGAATGATTTGTTGTCAGTCGCTCTTTTAGGGGGATTGCCTGCTACTCAGACACGGCTGATCTAAACTGACACTTCCGCATAAAAATGATCATTTTAGCCATGCACCGGTTGCTCCGACCTCCCGGCCCAAGGCGTGAGACGATGAGGCTACCTTGCTCTCGGTCTCCCTCTCCAGCTTCTGCTGCACCTTACGGTTGCTCAGCCTTTCGAAAGTTGCCGCCAGTACTTGCGTTCGGTAATATAACGTCCAGTTAGGCGAAGGCTTCTAGTAGACTATTCCTTCTGGCGTTGGTACATCTGTTTTCCCAGTCCTCAGCCCAATCGTTGAAGTCTCCTCCGATAATGACAGGTTTTCGACCGATGACCTTGTATGTAAGTACGTACAGCATCTGGAGAAACTGCTTGGGGATGTATAGCAACTGCACATAAGAATTGCTTTGTCGATCACGAAACCTCTCTGTGAGCTGTCTACCACTTCTTGAATGGGGTTCCTTCCCATCACTTGTATTGCCGCCAGCTCAGCCTCATCCATCATCCAATTACTCGATATGGTTCTGCGATCATCAACGTCACACTTTGTTTCCATTGTTGACTACCACAATACTTGCTATATCGCAATGATTGACGTTGATCTGAATAACTTTTATTACTTCGGACCCGCCATCGTCTTGTTGTAGACCAGACATTTGACCTGTCACATGGTCGTTTCCGTCCTCCTCATCGAATAGCCTACACCTCGGTAGAGTTGCGATTTGTCGTGAGTATCAAATGATGGTACTCACACAAAGATAATCCACAAATTTTGTACATCGATTGTCTTCGGAGACCATACTGAAGTCAGTCAAATAGCGTGAGAAAAGTAATATCACAATACTACCAAATGGTTAGCTTCTACTTGACAGTGAAGCTCCACGGTGAGGCCTGAAATGTCGAAATAAGACGAGACTCGGAGACCTGCTTGAATGGTTTGGTGTTTCGATATTCACGACATTCGCTTCTTTGTGATCGCTCATTGCGCCTGGGGATGCCAGATGTGATTTTTGTTTTCATTTAGAATACAATTTGAAGAAAATTGTTTTTTTTCGAATATTCAATTTCTATTTTTCTTTTCAAACGGCCTTAACCTTTTTCGAGAAATTTCGCCGTCTCGACGTAGTATTTGTTTGTGGAATGACGAGCCTTCGCTATATTTTGAGTTCGTAAATACGCGTGTACTAGTGCAAGTTGGAAAAAAAAATCTTAACGAAGAATTCTCGACAAGAACGGGAGTTGATACCGAAACCCTTAGAAATCAACCGAATATCTACCGGAAATAGTGATAGTAAATTATATGTTTTGCCAGTGACATTTGTTTTTATGTAGTATCTTTATTCTTATCCATTTATTCACTTTTTATTCATTCAATCATACCGTTGAAATCACGAGTATTTACTTATCCATATACATATAACAACCGTCAAAATAGCTGTGAAGACTCGTAAAGGATTATTTTCATGCCATTCGAAAATATTTTTTGAAAAATGTGGCATCCCTGTTCGTGACTACGAAGCTGGGTGATAGTTCGTGTGCGTGAAGTATATATGATGGATTGCCACGAGAGATAAACACATTTCAATAACAAAATCATGACTGAAAATTACCTTTCCCATTTAGAATACATATTCTAAATATTAGAGCATCAATATTTATATGAGAAGTGGTATAAAATACACATTGAACGAAAAATGGAAACTATGATGGTTTCAGTATTGAGTATTGATTTTCTCTTTCAATAATTATTAAGTAATTGGCAACAGTTGAATTGAATTACTTTCTTTTTTGTTCATTTACCCCATTTGGCCCGGGAGTATTATTTTTTTTCAAATAGATATATATATATATATATATATATATATATATATATATATATATATATATAAATTACCTTATCAATAAACAAATCGAAATAACCATCGCGATTGTCATAAATGATTGAAATTGTCTGGTCACTCACAATCGGCGCAGAGCGATCGGCAGTGAAAGGAATAAACCATCATTTGGTCAAATTTCAGAAAAAAAATATAGGAGGTTGTTTTCAAGACACGACCGAATTGTTGATGTAGCACTACACTGTATTAATTCATGTCGCTTGTTTTTAACTGACGATATTATGTTATTATGCTACGAAAATTTTGAAAAAAACCATTCTACCAATTTGGTCGCCCTGAAATTGTAAAATCATTTGACGATAATTGTTTGATGATTCATTCTTGTGCTCGCAGAACAACACAGAACAATATTGCCAGTCTAGATTAGTTTAGCTGTGATCCTTTATGGAGAGAGTTTTCCTTCCGTCATGCGAAACCAAATCACTGACAAAATTCCAGAAAACTTATTTTCTTGATGAGCTGATGAGCTAACGATAGCCTAGCTTGATGATCCCCACACAATTGTGTAGCTCAAAACATTAACGCAATGACGTCAGTTTGATGCAATGATTGCAATGCCAGATACATCAGCGAGTGAGTAATTTGGTCGCGTCTAAAGCTCAGTCCGAAAAGTGGCGCAAAACAAGGAAAAACAAGCGATGTTAATTGTTTCGTATCTAGAACGATACTGAAAGTTTGCCTTTCCTTTCTCTCCTTGTTGAATTAAAGAGACTTTGAACTTCTTCAGTTCATTCGTCTCTAGCCTTCAAAAACTCTACTTTTTCCTCATATTACTCCTCCACTCCCATTGCCTTGAGAAAACCTTTCGATCCATTGCCATCCAGCTCGCCCAGCAACGGTGTTGTCCAGTCGGTGTCCTCACGAAGAATGAAGTTTGCTTCAGCTAGATGCACTTTTGTACTCTAAGCAAATATCCCCCTTCGTTCTTCTTCTCTTCCTTTGTTCACGGAGACTTTACATCTTACGATTTCCCCTTCGTTGCTCGTCGATAAGTTGCTCGTTATTGACAGCTCTGTTCGGGAAAGCATACAAATGGACAGAACAAATGTACGGGGAAATGGGAATGCTTCCAATTTTCATCAATTTAAACCATATACAGACTATGGGATTATAATGTATAGCATATCAAATAAATCTTAGGGAAGATTCTTTTGGTATATAAATCGCCAGAATCCGTTCACGGCAAAAATAGTTATTAACGTGAACTTTATTTCATAAAAAAGTGACCTGTTTTCTGATTTGGCACCCTTAATGAAAGATGTAGTTTCACGTCAAAAATGAGTGTGTATCACAGCTGAGTATTCGGATCTCACGTGTCGTGAAAGTAATTGAGTTGTCGGATTTTTTGTGATATTGACGGTGATGGATTGCAGCACTGACTGTACCTCGGTTGGTTTGTGCAGTCTCTAGCAACATGACCTTCCTCGTCGCACTTCTTGCACTGTTTGGATCTGTCAGGGCCCCTGGTGAAACCCATACATTTGAAACATTTCTCCATTTGTGATTGCAACACACTTTGCAATTCCTCCGCAGTCGTGATTCCTGGGAGATTCAAAAGGGTTTGTTCCGTATGTTAATGCCAGAGCTGATAACTTGTCACGTTGGTAAAAATGCTAACCACATAATGTCGCATACATTGGATTTTAATTGATGGTCAGGTCGCTATTTAGAATTTTCCTCCTGTTTACGATCTTGTAAGAAGAGTCAATTTTGACGTAGGGCAACGTCTTTCATTTCTATACTGGGGTGTAAGTTCATACTTTCAAAAACGAAAGCGTTACGCCGGAGAACGAGATGTTGAGCGTTAATAGCTTTTAAACAACTGAACGAAATAGTATGATAAACAATTCATCTGAAAGATAAAATGTCTACGCGTTATATGCTTGTTACTTTTTGATCCAAAAATTTGTTTCGATAGCCCTAAAATTACTTTCAAAACAGGTTATTGAAATCATCATTGACAAAAAAGCATTGTATCATTTATTGAAACGTGTGAATTCGCAGAAAATATGCCGATACAGCGAAAAGCATAGTATTCACGGCAAATATCCATCGATCTTCATCCATTCTTCAAGTCTAGACTTGCAGGTGAGGAGGTGAGGCTTCTGTTCATTCAGAAGGAGCATTTATTTATCAAGTTACAAAGCGTGGGCGCACAATATATTAAAATATGGCTATCACAGCGAATGGCCGATGGTGACGACGGTAATACCCAAAGATTTGAATGAAAGCACATATCTACGGTATTTACTCCCCATCCTTGCGACCCGTTCTGTTGATTACCTGTGACTACGGAATTGTTTCGCAGTAAAGCACCGTATCTCAATCTATCGTTGATACGGTTGATTTATAGGAGTTCTTTTTTTCTGGTACACATTCGCTCGATTTAACAGCTGTGAAAGAGCTGAAGCATGGTTCAATCATTAATCATTTGAGGTATATGGGATGCGTGCGTAGTATCTTGTCTCACGCCTCAGCGAGCAACTGTTTTGCCAGGATGAAGATGCACCGAGCGACAGCTTGTTGTTACGGGACTGTATCATGTAACCTTGGAAAAGAGAGAAAAAAAAAGGCAGAATCCTACAAGTTCACTGAAAATGACACGATGTAAAGAGAGTTTTGCTTACAGGGCTTAAAGAAATCCCTTCGTAAACAGTGGATTTTAGAAGGTCAAAAGTATAGCATGCAAGACAAGGCAAACAATTATGGTTTGGTCCATTAACTCAGAAGGGACCAACTTTCGTTGTGATTGTTACTCGCAGAGTATTTTCAATGCTGGTGTGGTGCAATTATCGATACTCTAATCAGAGTGACTGATACTGCTTTTAATTTAATCAGAGAACACCTCTCTATTTATATTTTTCTAGAAATGCGAGGGAAAGCCCTAGACAAACCTAATGTAGATGACACCAAAATCTGGGAAAATATACCGTTCCGAATCATATTTCGGACACTTTGTAATAATAACTTCAAATGCTTACTACCCTGATGATATAACTAAAGGGTTACTCTAAAGAATCAATTGTGATATTAATTTTATAGTTATATCATCAGAGCATTAAGCATTTCAATTTATTATTATAGAGTATCCGAAATATGAAGCTTCGCAGGTGATTTCATTTATCGATTTTGACACCCTGTCTATGGAGTAGAGATTGATCAAATGGTTCATTTCAGCGAGCGGATCGGAGCCATGTGTTCTACTAAACGAACAGATTCATTCCAATGGCTCAAAAGCAATAGTCTCCCTTCTTACCAGAATCAATAACTCGAACTTTTCTTCGTGCACGGCTGAACATCTTTTGCTCGAACTTTGTTCTCACTAGCTTGGCTACCAGTTTCTAATGCTGTTTGAAATCCATCAGTTCAGTTGCTGTTCTCATGTTTTTCTTCAATATGTGCTTCAAAATTCCTTAATTGGCCTTAGTTCCGAAGTGTTGGCCGAATTTATCTCCCAAGGGAACCACAATTTCCCGTGTACCACTGTTTGGTGGAGTTTAAGTAGCGGTCATGTCCGGTCAGAATAGCCAATCCACCTCAACATGCTCAAGGAAAGCCTGTAGTCTCTCAAGTAGGCTATCCTCCTGGTAAATTTGCTGGTTCATGATTCCAGAAGTAATCAAAGTTTCGCTTTACGGTCTACAAAAGAAGATTGCTTGTCAGACAAGGAACTTTTGGAGGAATTTTATATTCTTCCAGGGTACTTTTCTGGTTAACTGAGATATAATCGGAAATTAACAGGAGTTTCTTCGTCCATAACCACCCAATTATATTTTGTCAACGAATTTTCGTACAGTTTACTTGAACGATTCTTCACTTTTTTTTTTAAATTCTGTTTTGCCATCCAGCCTCTTCGCTTTTTGGCCGTACACTAAAACTAGCGTTGGCAGAAAACATGCCATCTTTGGCAGAAAAGATGCCATTTCCTGGTCATGAGAGTCAAATGCGCAAATAATGAGCTATTTTGAAGCTTAAAAAAGGTTTGTATGTATGCGAGCAGATATCTTTTTTTGTTCTTTTTCTCTTTTCATTTGGGATTGTGCAAAAAAAAAAGTCCATACGACGTCAATGGGGATCGAACCAAGGCCGGCTGGAATGCGAAGTTACTTTACACGACCACGCTATCCATATAGCTGCCAGCGCTATAAAGGAGCGTGATAATATTACACCTTATCATAAAATGAAGTTGGAAGGTTTTTTTCTAAGCCGATAGAGAAGAACATGAACGAAAATATTTCTTTCTCTGTCTGGGCCGTGTATTTGGCAAACTATACGAAAAGCTTTCATTTAAATGTGTCGCCTGTTTCGCTCCCTCATATTGGCTTTAGCATATATATTATACAAATGATATACATGTATTGGGGAGTAGAACATTTTATGTTATCTTTCAGCTCATTTAATGTAATAAATCGGGATGCCAGAAAATGTGCTAAAAATTAACTTTGGGTGTAGGGTTGCGAAACATTTGTCTTTAACACAAAATCAACCTTCACAATACAACCCTGGAGGCTTTAGCACTAACATTCCGTCGTACACTATGTTCTAGAGCGTAGGATCTTTGTGGATATTCTGCCGTGATATTCATCAATATCTGCCCCATGGGTGTCTCGTAGACCAATATTCGATTGTGGAAGCAGCAAATTAAAATTTTTCATAGATATTAGAAGCAAAACCATCATTCGATGTAGTGACTCACCGATTGTCTCCCAATTGATGCTTTTGAAAGTGTTCTCGGCCACAACACAAAGTCGATCCCCTCTCGAAGTGGAGAGCAGTTTGGTCTATTGCCAGGCTTTTTCTTTTCGTCTAGGAATTGCTGCAGCACCATTTGGAACATATCCGGAAACACTTGGATAGCCACTCCTAAAACTATGTTGGAGATACCATCAGAGCCTCCTGCCTTTCTATCTCCAGCCTTTCTATCACTGCTTTTTTTGTCTCCAGCCTTTCTATCACTGCTACTAGTAGACTAGTGGATGCTGGAGTCTCGCACGCGTTCTGCTACTACCTCCCCATCTACCAACTTTCTAATGGTCACAACATTGGGTCGTGATTCGGGAAGAGTCCTTCTACAATAACCGCCAATACCAAAACGATTCCACTGATGTCTTTTTTTTAATCTGTATTATAGTGATTTTCAACTCAATTTAGCTGGTTCGTCACTTTTACTTCCATTTTTGGAAGAATGTCGGGAGTGAGAATTGAACTCGTGACCTTTAGCGTGAGAGGCATGGATGCTACCACTACGCCAGATCGCTTCCACGCCATTGATGTCATTGGATCTCAGATCTTCGCTATTACGATACGGTATATCCCCTACGGATTACCTTTCGGGTTTCGGCACTGTTCTTTCGAGCAGTTTGACTAGCTTGTTTTTTTTTATTTCGCGCTCTTGCTCCTGAAGAGCTCCCATGGAGTCTGCGTCTAAGTGTTTCGTTCCAACAATTGCATCACTCTCTAATTCATGTTTTCCGCCACCGACGAACAGTAAAACGTGACGTCGATGGTGGATTGGCGACCTTTCCTGCGAGAAGTACTAGTGGCACCATCGTTCGCCAACATGACATCCAGCTTTTGGCTGGCTTGCGTTGGTGCAATTGCTGCCACTCCACTCCACTTCACTCTCCACTCCACAGCCAACGAATTGAAATCCCCGCCGGCGATGACAGCTGGCTTCCGATCAACGAACTTTTTCATAATTGCCCCCATCATCTGGCGGAACTGTCCTATTGATCATCTTAGCGGTGCGTTATATGTTATATCCTCTGGTCTGGGTCTGGTCTGGGTCTGGTCTGGGTCTGGTCTGGGTCTGGTCTGGGTCTGGTCTGGGTCTGGTCTGGGTCTGGTCTGGGTCTGGTCTGGGTCTGGTCTGGGTCTGGTCTGGGTCTGGTCTGGGTCTGGTCTGGGTCTGGTCTGGGTCTGGTCTGGGTCTGGTCTGGGTCTGGTCTGGGTCTGGTCTGGGTCTGGTCTGGGTCTGGTCTGGGTCTGGTCTGGGTCTGGTCTGGGTCTGGTCTGGGTCTGGTCTGGGTCTGGTCTGGGTCTGGTCTGGGTCTGGTCTGGGTCTGGTCTGGGTCTGGTCTGGGTCTGGTCTGGGTCTGGTCTGGGTCTGGTCTGGGTCTGGTCTGGGTCTGGTCTGGTCTGGTCTGGTCTGGGTCTGGTCTGGGTCTGGTCTGGGTCTGGTCTGGGTCTGGTCTGGGTCTGGTCTGGGTCTGGTCTGGGTCTGGTCTGGGTCTGGTCTGGGTCTGGTCTGGGTCTGGTCTGGGTCTGGTCTGGGTCTGGTCTGGGTCTGGTCTGGGTCTGGTCTGGGTCTGGTCTGGGTCTGGTCTGGTCTGGGTCTGGTCTGGGTCTGGTCTGGGTCTGGTCTGGGTCTGGTCTGGGTCTGGTCTGGGTCTGGTCTGGGTCTGGTCTGGGTCTGGTCTGGGTCTGGTCTGGGTCTGGTCTGGGTCTGGTCTGGGTCTGGTCTGGGTCTGGTCTGGGTCTGGTCTGGGTCTGGTCTGGGTCTGGTCTGGGTCTGGTCTGGGTCTGGTCTGGGTCTGGTCTGGGTCTGGTCTGGGTCTGGTCTGGGTCTGGTCTGGGTCTGGTCTGGGTCTGGTCTGGGTCTGGTCTGGGTCTGGTCTGGGTCTGGTCTGGGTCTGGTCTGGGTCTGGTCTGGGTCTGGTCTGGGTCTGGTCTGGGTCTGGTCTGGGTCTGGTCTGGGTCTGGTCTGGGTCTGGTCTGGGTCTGGTCTGGGTCTGGTCTGGGTCTGGTCTGGTCTGGTCTGGTCTGGGTCTGGTCTGGGTCTGGTCTGGGTCTGGTCTGGGTCTGGTCTGGGTCTGGTCTGGGTCTGGTCTGGGTCTGGTCTGGGTCTTGTCTGGGTCTGGTCTGGGTCTGATCTAGAATTCGATCCGAATCCTTAGGTGTTAGCTACAAGAATCAATTGATTTCCGCTCTCCATTTGGTACAATAACTGGTTTTATAATGTTTCTATGGGATACCATCCAACCAAAGAAATATCTCCAAACATATCAAATTGAAAATTTAATGTATAAACAGACATATTTTTTTTCCTTTGAATTTGCCATTTATGGAATGGTTGAACCTATTTTTTCTCTGCTTTCCTGTTTCCTGATAAATTGTTCAATTCAACGAAGATGGCTTATTTTCAATATATCAACTATCGTTCTGACTTGCCGATAGGCTGTTCCTCGACTGTATAAATTTAAGCTGTTATCTGCGTTGATTATTTTAAGCAAATGCTATTTGCTCGAGCTATTTTTTTGTCCCATTTGTTCATTTTAAGCTCATTAGCATTAGCTCATTACTAACAGAGCCGAATTTAAATTGTGTACATGTCACATGTTTATCATATCTATAATTAGCACATTAGACAGTTGCCATTTTTCGGCGTAAGAGTATTCCCTTCTATACCATTGCATATGGTACATTTACACAGTAGCCATTTAGGCGCAAGAGTATTCCTTCTGTTCCAGTTAAACCACCGGACAGCGGACACAGTTGTTTGATCATAGTTGAGTTATTGACGTAGGACTACGTCTTTGATTTCTATATAGGGGGGTCACTCTACGAAAATTTAACGTTTATTAAGAGTTTTTAAATGCATACTACGCAGAATCGTTCTTACGATGTATGTTATAATATATACCATTAGACGGCAAATTTATCCACATTTTTTTCGCCTGAGACATCAACAGTGGAAATAATAAAACAAGAGAGCAATTTAACAAATAAAAGGGGTATTTTTAACGAGCGGATGCGAAGGTAAATCATGTATTATGCATTCTTTCTTCCAACTTCGTTCCCATGAATGTTGTTTTTAACATAAAATTGCGTGCAATAATTCGTTCTATCTAACAAATATGCAAGATGTTAAAGTAATCATATGCAAGATGGCATGCATCACTCAATCTTCATGCAAGATGTAATCAAAACAACCAGGAAAGTGTTACCCATACAGTAATCGTTCATTAGTTAGGAGGAGGCAACGATTATGCGAAGACTTATTGAGATCTGCATTACATCGCAACACAAAAATGAAACGAAATGAAATATTAATATTCATAACATAATTCATAATTCTCAATGACTATGATCTATGATAGATTGAGCAGTAAAACCAATACGACTTGATTGTGATAGTCTGCAAACGAACATTATTTCACCGAAAAAGCTACTGCTCCTGATGCCTAATAATAAGAATAAGACAATGGAAAGAAATCACAATAATATGGCTATTCATTAAAAATGAAGCAACTTCATGATTTCATGTGTATTTTACCTCAAAGTATCACGAATTGGTGAATATTATTTATAGTTCCAAAATCCATGTTATCGTCGAAAGGTTGATTTAGAGAGACATCTGAAAAATACCGTATCGCAGTTAAACCACAAACCGATAGTTCAGAGCGATCTGCGCAAATCTATGCCGTATCAGATTCAAATTTGTACCACGTCCTCTTTGAGATTGAATATTATGCATTTTTTTGTATATGTTTACAGGTGTCATCGTTCATGATTAACAGAGTACCTGTATAGTATTAAGAAGTTGTTCAATTCCGATATGAGCTGCTTGTCGCCAGGATCTGTCTGCATCTCATCACCCGCAAATCGCCTTGGAACTGAATGAACCAACGTATTCGCTGTGCTTCTTTGTTCCTGGCGTTGATACTAAAGAGAAGTTCTTTAACTAGTTTGTCCTCCGGCTTGTCCGAACCATCGTAATCTACACTAATCTTTATTCATGCTGGGGGAGTTGTGTGAACTCGTGGTTCATTCTTCGCCTCCATACGCCATCTTTCTGCACACCGCCGAAGATGGTTCTGGACACTCATTTGTACTCACGAAATTTTTGCAGAAATCGTCGGATGGAAAGGATTTGATCCGTGGTAGCATGGGCCTTCATGTCTTCCGTCTAGCACAGGCTCATGATTATCGGTGATAGACGTCGGAATAGGATTCGGGAGAGTATTTTGTAGGCGGCGTTGATGAGCGTAGTGTCACGATAGTTAAAACATACCAGCTTGCCGCTCTTCTTATTGATCGGGCAGACAACTTCTTCCATGAATTTTTTCGATGGTTTTCCCTCCTCCCAGACGTTGGTAATAATCCATTACAGTGCTTTGGCGAATTGTTATCAGCCTTCTAAAGCCCCGCTGTATCTCGTGAAGGTCGGGGGATTATAGCCCGTCATCTGCTACTCCACGGAACTAGGTTCTCGCTTTCGTACGTCATCTGGTTCTCCGCCACATAGCCTCTGCGAGATAGTTTAACCTTCTCGTAGAACCTTCACATATCATTGGCACGGGACAACTCTAATTTTTACAAGATATTGGTTTTTTATGTTAGCACTTCTTCCGTTTCAGAGTCGTGCTCATGTCGTTCCGCGCTTGAACAAGTTCTCTCACATCCAAGACCTCATGTACATCACCCAGTGATGACTATTCTCATCTACTACTGCAACGCATTCCCTCTCTTGCAAGTCATTTGTACCGCTCTGTACCGCTAGTTTCCACTCTCAGTGTTAGCATCGCGGATTCTATGATTATGTTGAAAATCCTGCACCATCCATCCTTGATTGTTGTTGCGCCAGTCCATGGGAAGCTGCAAGGTTGTCGCCGTTGTCGTTCGTCCCGATGTGTAGACTGTAGTGTAGACACTATCTGATTAATGGTTAGTATAGGAGAACAGGAGGATTTACTTCCGATCTGAGCGTCCATGTCCCGACAACGATCTTGAAGTCTTGACTTGAACAGCTGTCGTAGACATATGCAAACCAAGTATGGAAATATTCATTCGCTCATTTCTCCACACCTAATTATAAATCACTCTTGTATCTTCTTGGATTAATCATGGCGAAAATAATGTAGCAAGTAATCGTGAGATTGCACGATGAATCTTTTTCCAATCCCCAACCATCTTCTTTCGGGACTGAAAGTGAATATAACAAAACAAAAAGTGGAAAACAACATTCAATGAATGAATACTCCTTTGGAAGGATCACACGAAACAAAATAACGAGTGAGTCAAAAAACACACAAAAAGCACACAGTGCACATGAATCCACCTTCCCGCTCACCAATAACTTGCATTAATATGGTCTTTTGCGTTGGCTTAGATCGTTTCATACTAGAAACAGAAAAATGTCATTGCAATAGTGCACAGGAAACAACTCGATTTCAACTATCTACCTATATTTTATTGCCGCGATCGAGACTCAATGATTGCTATTTGAGTGAAAAACGAATGATTTTACAGAGACACTCGCTGACTCTGAGGGAATGAGAAAATGAGGGAATGCTAAATTCTCTGAGAATAGATGAGCGGAATCGAGACAGTATTTTTCCGTTAAAATTGAGAATGAACTTTGCGAAGGTGACGTTTTCTGTCTCAAATAAAGTGAGGTATAAACGGAGAATAGAAGGGTGATTTTTATTTGTGAGTGAGGGTTGTTGATGTGATGTGATTTTGCCCATACCTGCCAACTGTGCGTATAACGCTTCTTTCTTGACATCGGATCTCTCATTAGCGTGCGGTACACGTTTTCGATGTTATGATTGTAGAACCGGTCATTCATCCATAGCACACATGTCCATATAATCGCCTGCCTCTTGGTCACACGAACATCATGAAACCGATACTCAATTTGTTTGTTGTGTCACTATTTTGGCTTAAGTGCTTGGTACTGTAGTGGTAGTAGGCTCGGCGATCGTATTTTTCCCCTTTTCTGGCAAAGCTCCTGCAGCTCAATGATTTTCAAATGTCGACATAAGTGGATCCCTAAAAATTCAGCGATCTACAGTTCCATGTGCCGAATCCACCTAATCACCTAACCTCCAGGTAATCTAGAGGCCATTCGCTATCCGCAATCTGCGACACGTCCGATTCTTTGTAGTCAGGTCTTGAATGTTGTGAAATTCGCACTGATCAGTGTGAACGACATGCGGAATTTGTTGATTAGCTTTCTCCAAACTCTTTTTGAAAAGAATCACTTATACATCAACTAAAAAGCATCTATTCAAAATGAGTGCATTAACTAGGGGAAGACGGTCCTAACCCGACCGGTGGTCCTAAAATGACCCTGTCTTGGATCTCAGAAATGGCGTTACCTATTGAGTTTTTAGTAACGGCAAATGAAAGATGTCGCAAAGCTGACAATGTGGTTGCATGGTAGCCTTTTCCAGATTTTTGACATGCATGGAAATTGAGTTAAATGTTCTTTGAGATTGCAAAAAATTCCCAAAGTAGGTATTTTCGATGGCTTATGATCTGCTCGTTAAACAAAATCGAACCTATCTGATGCTTTTAGTACACGAGATGCCATTTGCCTTCGGCCTCCAAAAGGTGGTCCTAAGCCGATCCACTGTTTTTGCTTCGTAATTATTTTACCATCGATGGATTGCACCAGATGTGATCCCGTGGCCGAGTGGTTAGCGACACACACTATCATGTCGGGAGTACGGGTTCGGTTACCGTTACCGACTTTTTTCGTCAAAGAAATTTTTATCCGACTTGCACTGTGGTTACGCGTATTGTGGAGCTTATCACTCCAGAATACATTCAAAGCGAGTTATTTCGGCATAGAAATCTCAACCACGTACTACTAATAAAAATGACCCAAGTAAAACCTACTTTGAGAAAGCAAAAGCCACATGGAACGCTACCCAAGATTGGCTCATCGGGCGGCGCGCACTACCAGTGGAACGAACTTGATCCTATAAGACGGTTTTATGACCTAGTAAACGTGTTAAAGCATGTATTTGATGTTCGCTGGTAGATATTCGACATTGGTAGACAAGATTGTTTTGCGGGTTGTTCCATGACACTTTTTCATACCTTCAGTTCATGTGCGATTGACTTTCTTGTATGGAATTTGAATATGTGGTTGTCGTTGATTCGTTCAAATAGTGGTCTTTGAAAACGAAGTCTAAAAGTGAATTTTAATCACTTTTTACATGATTGATTTGGATAAGACCGAGATAAGAGATTCCGTCTTATGTGAAATACAGCGTTTCATGTTTGCAATAGACTAAATTCTGAATTTTAGTCTTTCTGTTGAACAGAAGGAATTTGTACGTCGTTAAAACTCCTATGTTATCGGAATCGTCATACTCAAATTCATGCTAAATTCGCTGAATTTATGTGGAAGGTCTCCTAGAGACGTAAACAGATTGTTTAAATTTGGTTGTTTCTGGTTGTTAGTTCTCCAGATATGCAAAATAAAATGTAAGGAAGGAAAAAACAAAATTCTGGTTGTTAGTTCTCCAGATATGCAAAATAAAATGTAAGTAAGGAATACCTTAATCGACGGAGGTGTTCTATATTAATTTCCTGACTTATTGTCACTTCTGTGTTAAATTTATTGTAATTATTCTTATTTTTCTGTTGTTTTCTCCTTCGCTGTCTTCGTCTGAGTCTTGTCTCTCCTGATGATAACTTCTATGAATGGCGGATTTGCTACCTATCGAATACGTTCCAACCAGAGATTGATATTTTCTTTATGTTTTGCCATTATTTCTCCATTAGCCACAAACTTTTTCCATCTTTGTGGCCGCATACGGATTCCTCGCCTGGAGAACTGCTGGTCCTTCGAAACGATCCACGAATCTCCTCATTTTTTTGTTTTTTCGTCAAAATGGAAGTACCGCTTATCGGATCAATTGGTAGTGGAAAGGGGCGATATCTGGAGAATATGGCCAAAGGATGGAGTGGAGCATTCCCAAAGCTCGCCAACGATTCTTTTAGCTGCTGTTGCATTTATCCTGATGTCGATTTTACAGATGTCCCTAGTCTTCGAAATTAAAATCTTCACTTCCAAAGTGTTGAAAATTATTCACAGCACGTTATTCCACTAATAGCGAAAAATCAAAATATGACACTTTGTTTGCTCAAAAGTTTCAATTTTTTTCAGTCAATGTCGATAAATGCTCTCAATCGTAATGATGGTGCATTGTTCACAAGTACCTAACCTCACAATGCGACGTTTTTGATGCGGCCTGGTGCCAACTATTGAAAAACGACATCACTGATATCAGGCTGTTTAGGTCATAATCGGTTTGTGTATTCGTATTTACACATGTACTATTTCGTTCCCGAGGAGTTTCCAAACAATAGGTGCGTATTGATGAGCAGGAAAAATTTTGGAAGCAGACGATTATAATGATATGACTGAAGTATCACTCTAACATAAAAAAATATCATGATTCAAACTCATAGCATTAGAGCACAGAAAAAATTATATCATAACTTTTTTTACTGTTTTAATCATCGTTACATTTGTATATCTGTACATACCGACTTAGTTTGTAATGAAGGTCGTGGAAAACAATATTTCCGTTGGCTCCATTTTTAAACGAAATCAATATTAACGCCTATACAAACATCCCTCTACAAACAATCAAAACGCAGGCTCTCATCTCTCGCCGCCATCAGTAAATCACCAACAACAAACATCGGAAAAAAAACCTGGCGTCAATTTTAACAGAAACCAAGCTAGGCTAGACTTATACAAGAAGCCACCGGAAAATGGGAGATGGAATAACGTTTGCTGTGTATGACAATTGTTGGACCGGGATCTCGCTGTTATTATCATTGTTATCATTGCAGTTTGCAGGATTCAATCGTCGTTTTCTCACTTTGATGAAATGAAAAAAAACAAACAAAGCAGAAACAACATAAACTAATGTTGAGATTCAAAGATTCAATGGAGACAATACATATTATTCCCAACTAGTGGGGAGTCATGTCACCTGCAGAAGGCAGGTGGGGAGATGCAAACGTACAATGTTTCCCCCGTCCGAATCCGCGGCGGAAATGTTTGCGAACCGGCTTCCCCCCGACATGAAGCTAATTATAGGAAACAGAAATAATAAAAAGGAATGAAGTAAAATAAGCGCTAACGTTAAGGACATGTGGTGTATTGAGAGAGAAATCAGTGGGAAAAATAAGCTTAACACAAACTAAACTGTAACAATAAACATTCCGACAATAATTTGTGAAATGTGATGTGTCATATTTTCATACGATTTAGAAGTGAGTAATAAAAAAAACTAAACTGGTGCGCGACATGAGTCGGCCACAAGCAAAACGAAGGACAATAAAACTAATATTAACTGAAAACACTTATAAAATCATATGCAGCTAACTTTGCCCTCCCCCGAGGCAAGAACAAATAATCCAAGACAATAAATATTGCTTGAGCGAAGACTTGATTTTCAATCCTCATAAAAAAATCCATTATGCAAAACTCACCCATCTTTGTTACATGTTTATAAACTTGCACTGGTTAAACTTTTAGGAAATATACCCCCTAAGACACACTCCCACAACCATTACAATCGTTTCACATTGCTAAATATTCAAATCAGAATCAACATTGTCACGTTTGCGCGAAAGCATCGCGAGCATCGAACATAAAGTGAGCGCGAAGTCGTTTAACAATTCAACGCGAGTGAAACGCGAGAAAAAGAAAGTAAAATCGAACCAGGGAACCAGGGAAATCCCGGTTGATGTGAGTATGGAAAAGTAAGCATTAGCGCGAAGAAAACTTGCGTATCTTAATGAACGAAAAAACAGAAACAAAAAAATACATATATTTACTGTATTTACTCTCCCCTTCTGAAAAAGAGAATAAAGTCAACATTGAATACAAATAAAGATTGAGATAAAATTGCACTCTCTGGAGTTTGGTTTTGTTTGATACTGAGTTTGGTTGTGGATGACATTGAACGCGAACTGGGATGTCTTTTTTGTTCAATTCTGTCTGTTGTGATTTGGCCTACAGTTCTGAAGAAATTTACTAATACAACTAATTCAAAATATAAATAGTTCCACATCTGTATGATCACGACAAACATAACAGTGATAAAACCTAGTTTAACATATTAACGACCAAGCTGTGAAAATTATTTTTTTGATGAAAGCCAATGGTGTGATTTGGATTATTGGCGGTAAAAAAACCCCAATGTTCTGGAATTATTTTCCCCCATCTTCCATTTTGCGGAAAAAATTATCGAGAAATCGAACATTCGTCGAAACCTGCACTTTTTTTTCTGTAAAGAGAAACACACTGCGTGCAAAAAGTCTCTTCAATGAGCAATATATCATATTCATAAATGCATCAATTTTATATTCTGAAACGAAAAAGCACAGGAGGATGAAAGTCTCTAAGGATAAACCTGAATTAATCCATCTTCGGGAGATGTGACCTTTTTTGTTCCATATAATTTTCTCTAATTATCTGCAACCTTTTTTTCCCAAACGAAAACTTTTGCTGTTATTATTTTGTCTTTGCTCTTTTATTACAGTAAGGCTGCAGAATGGAACACATATTTTTGTATTTTATCTGGTATTTTATATTAGAATTGAAAACACCTCCCGCACATACTCGCTTCAAATCAATTTCATTGCCCAATAAAGTTATACTAAAATGAATGCAATTGGTGGTAAGTAATAGATAATAATCCAAGCTAACAAGCTAACAAGCTAACACCAATACATCACCATACGGGGTGACCGGAATAAATCGCCACAGTAAACAACTGCAACAGAAACAACCGCTTAGAAAAAGTGTAGTAGGCTAGAAATATTTGGCGCGGGAAAAACATCATGTGCCTCACATTTCTATTATAAATTTATTCTCTTGTTCTCGTTTTTCGAAATTTATTCTGAGGACAATGTAATGGGGACGAAGTCCCCATTTGGCGAGGATAAGGAATCGAGGCGGCCCATGCCGCCAAGATGACGCAATCCGAGTCCACCGCCGACCCGCCGTCGGAAGCGGCGGTGTCTCGCACGCAAACCTGGGATCCACTGATTGCCCGGTTAGTTTGAAACATAGGATACGATCCTTTAGCAATGTCCGACCGAGCTCTAGCGAGCGTCGGACGGTATACGTCTGCCCGGGGCGTTACGTTTGCCTGGGGCGATACGTTTGCCCGGTTAATTCTTGTTTTGAAATACAATACCGCGCCACAATATTTATAGCCTACTACACATTTTATAAGCGGTGGTTTCTGTTGCAGTCGTTTTCTGTGGCGATTTATTCCGGGAACCACCATACGGTTACTTCCAAAAGCCATGAAAAAGTATCCAAGTTGATGTTCGATTTTTCGAACAATATAGGGGACGTAACTGGAGAGACAAAGAATTACACCAAGGGCTGTCAAATGAATCAAATAACACAGCTCTCATCGTAGTAAAAAGCCATCTTCACATCCCGCTAAAAACGTGCTGCACTTTGATACCACTTTTAACCCGGAAAACAATGCTCGAATTCACGAAAATTGATGAACGATTGGAAAAAATCACATTGAAAACACTCTTAAATTCACACAAGCCCCCTCCCGCCAAAAATGATTATGAAAATGCATGAATAATGAGCAAATCAAATAATAATACTGCGGGGTAAGGGAAGTGGGGGCATAGTGGTCACCCTAAGGAACATGCCCCTTTCCAGCGCCCACATACCGAATTAAATCCCGTTTTTCGAAGAATATTACAGTTCAACTCATTGTCCTTCAAGATAGCAAACGGCTTTTACTATAAAAATTCAAAACAGTACACTTTTTACAAAAAAAAGGCGAAAAATCGAACTTTTTTTTTGCTTGGTAAAGTGGTCACCAAGTGGGGGCAAAGTGGTCACCCGAACATGTCAAGCTAAATGGGATAGATTTAGGGGTTTTTTTTGTCCAAATTTGTGCAAATCATATTTGTTACAGTAGGTACTTGTATGAAATAAGTTTGGCTTATTCACCTAGAGTCTCAATTTAAATTTTTTCTTGCATAAAGGGTGTGTCACATCAAATTGCATCACGGAAAAAACGATGTAGAAAATTAATTTTTAGGAATTATATCTTCAGCTTTCGCTTATAATCAGATAAGAGTGTATAGATCACGTTGGCCATGCTTCACTGTCAATTTTTCGTAAATTTGGAAAAATGTCGTCGAACGAAAAAGAGCGTCGTGAATTAATCCTGTGCACTCATTTCGAGAATCCGGAGTTGTCACATCGGGACATCGGTAAGATGCTGGGAATCGTCCAATCCACGGTCAGCAGAGTACAAAACGATACTTCGAGAACCTAACCATCGACCGGAAGGTGAAGAACGGCAAAAATGGATGCTCCGTCAGTGAAAAAGATCACAAGCGCGTAGTTAAGCAGTACATACAAGGTTCAGAAGGCTCCTAACCGCGACGAAAGGCAAAACATGGTGGGGAAGACGCGAGCCCGGAAATTGTACACCGAAATGCTGACGAAGCCGCATTGCCCGGTAATGAACGACGAAACCTACGTCAAAGCGGACTTTCGTCAGCTGCCGGGCCTGTTGTTCTTCTCCGCAGAGGACAAATTCAGCGTTTCGGAGGAGATTCGCAAGCAGAAACTATCCAAGTTTGCCAAAAAGTACATGGTGTGGCAAGCGATCTGCTCTTGCGGAAAGCGGAGCGCCCCCTTTGTGATGACCGGCACCGTAAACGGGCAGGTTTACCTTAAGGAGTGCCTACAGAAGCGCTTACTACCACTATTGAAGCAGCACGAGGGCCCGACCATCTTCTGGCCGGATCTCGCTTCGTGCCACTATTCAAAGGACGTGTTGGAGTGGTACGAAGCCAACGGGGTCACCTTCGTGCCAAAGGAAATGAACCCGCCCAACGCGCCGGAGCTTCGCCCAATAGAGAAATATTGGGCGATTATGAAGCAGGCCCTCCGGAAGAACCCAAAAGTTGTCAAATCGGAGGCGGACTTCAAGAGAAAATGGATTTCTGTTCAAAAATCTACAACCTGACGTTGTACAGAACCTTATGGACGAGGTAAAGAGGAAGGTGCGAGCATACGGGCTTGGGCTCGAAGTATGAATAAAAAGAAAATGCCAAAAGTTGTTTAATAGTTTTTATTTTACTGTCTAAAATTTTCAAAAGGATCGGTCTACTGGGCGAATTTCTACAGCGTTTTTTCCGTGATGCAATTTGATGTGACACACCCTTTACAAAAACGTAGTAAGAAACACATAACGTTCCGCATAATGAAGCTTGGGTGAAAGCCACAAAAGGATCTTCTTCAAGAGCAGAATTCGATGAGGTATATCAGCTTCAATAAACAGAACATTGTAAGTTGTTATTCACTTTGCCTCCAAACATGAGAATAATTTCTATGCTAATTAATCGCTGAGATTAAACAAAATATCTGTTCACCTCTCCTAGAATATGTGAACATTCGTCCAAACTGATGATTTGTCTAGTATATCAGATTGAATAAACTAAATTTCACGAGAGATTAGATACCATGCGCACAGAACTACGGCAGAATAGCAGAATATTACGCTGTTGACAGCTGGATGCGTAGATGCTATGTGAATATCGGTACCTTGCTGGGGTTATCGGTTCTGAAGCAACGGAGTGTCGTAGAACAAATTCCAATGAATATTTTGAAACCTTAGGATAATACCTAAAGCGTTACACAGGGTTTTGAAAATTCGGAAAGTTGTCAAAATGGTGACCATTTTAGTTAAAAATGAGTTATTTTATATAAGTATATATATATAAGAATAACTTCGATAACTCTATTCAAACAGCTTCTTTTGATTTTCAAAATTCTGTATATTTTCCTATATTGACCCATGCTCACGTTTCAATCTATAACTTTTCTCTGTCACGATCAAGAAAAAAAGAGAATTATGTGGAAAGATTATCAATTCTCTTTCTAATGAGCATGATTTTGAAGGTTGCTACTTGATAAACAATCAATTTATTTCAACTGGAATTATTCATTATTCATTGAATCCAGCAAGACGTTGAAAGGAAACTTGCACGCAACAAAAACTATTATCCGCTAATTTCCGCTAATTTCACACATGTCCGTAAAGAAGGAACGCGAAAACGTGAAATCTCGTGAGCAGTCCTTAAATTGTTGAGTAGCGCATGCTTCTTACGGCTCGAATGTAAACAATTAATTAAATTGTATATCTATCGCAGCGTTGCCCGTGGTGATAATTAGAAACATGGACTTAAGGGGTTTCTCAAGCAAACGAATATTTGCAACCGCGATTTCAGGGGGCTCTAACTTTTCCTGAAATTTTAACAGTCGATGTAGGTACCCTCAAGGACTCGTAGACTGCCAGTCCAAAAAGTCGATTTTGATAAAAGTGACGTTTATGGGGTTTCTCATAAGCGGACCTTATGGGCACCTTACACGATCAAACTGATTGACAATAAGTGTCTTCAATATCGTGACAGCTAGGCTTTCGACATCCGATCTAACCTCAATCAATATTTTGCCACCTTACACGGTCAATATCGCCCTCAACCCGAGGCAACGAAAGTATCCGCGATGGCTAGTTTGGGATCCAAACTATTCTCCATCAGATTAGAAGGCTTAAAGGCAATTTTCAATTGGTAAAATTTGAACGAAAATATCTACTTGGTATTATTTAATTAGATGAAGCGCGTAGTCCTAACCCTAACCTCACCTATTTCCTCTGAATTTTCAGATATTCCTACTAAAATTTATTATTATAATATAATGTCAATTTCAGACACAATTTTGGTATAGGATTTTCTCACCACTTGCAGAAAAAAAGTGTTTTGCATTCACATAGAATACTAATTTGATTCGGAAAAGTTAATTTCGATTAATAATTTACACTTTAAAACTCGTTTTTCTTTCTCAAAAACACATCATAATACTCGCTTCACAAATACAGACTGTTCCGTTCAGTTTCAGAGATGCCAGATTATTTTAGTTTGCGAAAATATATGCAAGTTATATTATCTGCAAGCAAATGTTTTTATTCCATAAATAAGACTATGACAGTAGAACCCCGATTATCCGCCGCGCAGATTATTCGACCTTATAGATGGATAGTTTAATGATTTCTGTATTAATAAAACATAGCTTTTGTGTTGAAACATCTTTTTTCGAGTTTGCATTTCTTTTTTGGTCCTTTAATGGGTCATCCGTTATTTTTTCATAATTCGCGGTGCGACTATTCCGCGGTTAATCGATATTCTACTGTAACTTGAATCAACACGTGATGTTTTTTCACCTGTGATTTTCCCAGATCTTCTCATTCTTCAAATTTTATAGCGGAATGTGAAGAAACACACAACTTAGACTAAAGTGGGTGCCCCACTCGCTAGCGCAAAGAATGACCGAGTTCAACGTTAAAACATTCATAAGACGTTGTTAATTTTCATTCACTCTCTCACCATCACATTGTCAGTTTACTTTGAGGTTTTGATTTGTATCGTGAAAAGTACCATATTTTGCTATTTAAAGTACAATAATTTAAATTTAATGCGACGTTTTTCTAATTGGACTGACCTGAAATGCGACACGTTTAATTGGACATTTTTACCTTTAATTGGAAATTTTTGTAAACATCGAGTTCGGGGCCCAAATTATGGCCCCAAATTAAAATTCGCCACCAGACGTCGACACTGTACCACTCTCATCGTCAATGTCCAATTACAGGTCAAAATCGCCTCCAAGCGACACTGAGTGGTTCCTCGGCATGTCGCATTAAATGTAAATTACTGTATCAGTTTTCCAAACCAAAAGCTTTCGTTTATGATTCCTACAATTTCAGAAGTTAAAAAATTTAATTGCAATCGTAAAAATGACTAACAAAAACTAGTGACTCAGTCTGGAAGTCCGTGAGGCAAAACGTCAACATCATGCATCCATATGACATGTCACGATATTGATGTCCGAAAATCGGATAATCCGGATTTCTGCGTTGTCGACCATGTTCAGCTGTCATTATGCTCTCAAATGTCATCATATTGTCAATAAAATTACACGGTCGCTTTACACGGTCAACTTTATTGACAATATGATGACAATTGAGAGCATAATGACAGCTGAAAATGGCCGACAACGCAGAAATCCGGATTTTCTGATTTTCGGGCATATCGTGACATTTCATATGGATGCATGATGTTGACGTTTACCTCACGGACTTCCAGACTGAGTTGCCAGATTTGCAAGTGGACATTTAATTTTTGTTAGTCTTTTTTGCGATTGCAATTAAAATTTATTAACTTTTGAAATTGTAGGAATCATAAATGAAGGCATTACAGGTCTGTCCAATTAGAAAAATGTCGCATTAAATGTAAATTACTGTACTTTAGATAGCAAAATACGATACTTTTCACGATACAAATCAAAACCTCAAAGTAAACTGACAATGTAATGGTGAGAGAGTGAATGAAAATTAACAGCGTCTTAGGAATTTGGGGCGCCCACTTTAGTCTAAGTTGTGTGTTTCTTCACACTCCGTAATAAAATTTGGAGAATGAGAAGATCTGGGAAAATTACAGATGAAAAAACATAATGTGTTAATTCAAGCTACAGTAGAATTCCGATTATCCGCGGAATAGTCAGGCAAACTCACCGCGAATAACGAAAATCGCGGATGACCCATTACTAAAAAAGAGATGTAAACACGAAAAAAATATGTTTCAAAATAAAAACAATGTTTCATTAATACAGAAATCATTAAACTATCAATCGATAACGTCGTGTACACCCGTGGCTAAATAATGTAAAAGTCATGACCACAACAAAAGTGCATGGGCTTATCACTCACTAACAAATTCCGGAAAGGCCTATTTATTTACTATGGAGCTCGCAGTCACGAACAATCCACAGGGCGAATCACCCACTCGCGAACAATCGGGGTTCTACTGTCATAGTCTTATAGTATATAGTATTATTGTGTTATTGAGAAGGAAAAACGAATTCTTAAGTGTAAATTATGAATGAAAATTATTTTTTCCTAATCAATTTAGTATTCTATGTGAATGCAAATCACTTTTTTTCTGCAAGTGGTGAGAAAATCCCATATAAAATTGTGTTTGAAATTGACGTTATATTATAATAATAAATTTTAGTAGGAATATCTGAAGATTCAGAGGAAATAGGTTAAGTTAGGGTTAGGACTACACGCTTCAAGTGATTAAATAATACAAAGCAGATATTTTCATTCAAATTTTACCAATTGAAAATTACCTTTTAGCCTTCTAATCTGATGGAGAATAGTTTGGATCCCAAACTCGAATGTCGCCACTAGCCATCGCGGATACTTTCGTTGTTTCGGGTTGAATGGGGGGTTGTTCTCGAATAATGGGGAAGGTTCCCCGACCCAAAAACCCCTACATACCGATTTTCATGTCGATCGGTTCAGTAGCTTTCGAGTCCATAAGAATCAGACAGATAGAAAAACAGGAAGACAGACAAACAACATCCCATTTATATATATATATATACGCCTGAAGAAAACAATGTTGAAATTGTTTGTTCGTAGTGATAATTAAAGGTTATGGTCGAACAATTGGACGTGCAAAAATCGAATAACAAACACAATAAAAGAAATATATACTTACCCGATCATAGATCAGATGACGGCCGCCTATGATCATGAGTGACCGGTAGATCGCGGACTACGATTCGGCCACCAGTCTTCCGAAAAACACTTACATATGTCCACGCGATGTGAAAATTCCATGTTTTTGTTTGAATTCGAACATGATTCTCGCTAGTGTTGAGTGTCTATCCCCAACACGAACAATGATACACAAACATAGACATGTGAAAACAAACACGATGTTTATAATTCAAGAACATCATGTACAAACATATCACCCGATGTCGCAGTATTTATTGCTTTCGTTTCGATTCTTTTCATACACGGAAAAAAATTATTCATCCCAAAACATTTCTTCGTAGAATACGTTTTCACAGAAACGAACTTGAAATTTAGTTCGCATTTCAAAAATTGCACGAACTAAGAGGCTATAAGTTCATGCACCAAAATATATATTTTTATTAAGGCTCATATGGTGTCAGCCTAACGGGGCCGGGAGTTCAATATTTTGACAATGTTTGCTTACAACTATGTTAGTAATATGTAACCGATTACTCGCGGTTGGCTCGAGGTTAGTATTACAAGTGTTCTCATAATTGGGATGCAGCTGACCGTTAATCAGCAACGACCCCCTAGTCTGCACCCCATATCTAGCGTGGTGCGTCTTTTTCTACTCGAGGAATCCAGGATAGAATGATCACTAGCCGGCGCAATCATCAGCTCGTATAGAGTTGTCATGAGCGGTACAACCTTTGGCTCTTGTTGAATCATCAGTGGACTGCACAACCTTCGGCCCGTGTATCTGTAAAGAGTGTGTATGTATTGCCGCGACTAAGTAAAAGTTTATAGATCGTTCATGCACATTTTGCAAGTCTGATTAAATAATCCTTGGTTTCGTTCAAAGAAAACATTCTCTGAATAGAAAGAAGCTTTCTATTTTTTTTTGCGTGCATGTTGGCAATTAAAGTCTGGGGAGCCGACTGCATAGCGGGCGATGTCGTACAAATGCTGACCAAAAAAATAAATACCCAAAAATTAGTTTTAGATGCAACCTTCAGCGGCACACAGTGTGCATGCGATTGCATCATCCTTTCTTCTCCTCTTCTCCGCTCGTTTTATAGCTCGGGTCGCGATCGTCGCGAACAAGCAGTATTGGCCATTTGTATTCAAAGATCCAGCCAAAATTGTTGCTCCCGTGGTCGAGTGGTTAGCGTCACGCCTAACATGTCACTGCTGAATAATTCAATTTTAGTACTTGTTCAAATAGCTAATAATAGCGAATGTTACATGAATTCAATATATAAATTGATGCGTGCACTAAATAATGATATCAAATGTGAAAAACTCTCATATCAATCGATGTTTATTTTGTTCAGAACATAAAAAGAGGTTTATTTCATTTGCCCAATATTTTTGATGAAGCACCCATTGTCATGAAAGGAAAGCATTTTTTCCATGTCAACATACCAACACACCACGCGTTGAGTGGTGGTGGTGTGGTGTCCGATTCGCTTCTTCTACTCTACGCACTGCCGGTGCTTGAGGTGAAAATGAAAGAGAAACTGTACACCATGTTCGAACATCATGTGAAACATTGGGATTAAACATCGTATGTCCAAACATACCACGAATACAAACATGTCACATTTTCTAACATAGGTACGAAAAAATCGGTTCCCGGAATAAATCGCCACAGAAAACGACTGCAACAGAAACCACCGCTTATAAAATGTGTAGTAGGCTATAAATATTGTGGCGCGGTATTGTATTTCAAAACAAGAATTAACCGGGCAAACGTATCGCCCCAGGCAAACGTAACGCCCCGGGCAGACGTATACCGTCCGACGCTCGCTAGAGCTCGGTCGGACATTGCTAAAGGATCGTATCCTATGTTTCAAACTAACCGGGCAATCAGTGGATCCCAGGTTTGCGTGCGAGACACCGCCGCTTCCGACGGCGGGTCGGCGGTGGACTCGGATTGCGTCATCTTGGCGGCATGGGCCGCCTCGATTCCTTATCCTCGCCAAATGGGGACTTCGTCCCCATTACATTGTCCTCAGAATAAATTTCGAAAAACGAGAACAAGAGAATAAATTTATAATAGAAATGTGAGGCACATGATGTTTTTCCCGCGCCAAATATTTCTAGCCTACTACACTTTTTCTAAGCGGTTGTTTCTGTTGCAGTTGTTTACTGTGGCGATTTATTCCGGTCACCGAAAAAATCATGTTTGTACTCAAACACAAAACTGTGAACAGCAGCGTGGACATGTTTATTCCGGACGCAGTGTTTTTTTGTGAAACATGGAAGACTGTCGGCCACCCATGGTATAACATGTATTTCTGAATAGGCATCTTTATGTCTCTCTCTTATAACACTGATGAACCACATCAACTGGTAAATACATAGTAATAGAGTTTCATATTACAATTCAATGAGAAGTCGTCAGAAATAACTAAACAGCCTTTACACTTTGGGGGGTTGGTTCGGGACTACCCACCCTACGCCATCCTGAATACTTACTAAGTTTTATGTTCATTCTTCTTGAATTTTGGAAATTATACTTGTCAACGCTGGGCATATAGATGGAATCAAACTTTACATTTCATTAGAGTTCCTATTGACTCTGACAATTATGAGATGTCCCTTTAAGAGATTTTTTTTTGCATTCTGCTACGGTTTGATTTTTGCAACATTAGAAGTTCATGCGCGAGTTGCTAAAATCGAACGGGTTCTGTAGTTGTAAGATTTAATGAAAATCTAATGCGAGTTACGTCATCGGTTTTTTTCGTAACCGGATATGAATGCTATTGGATCGGCATCTATGAAAAATCAACATATTTATTTAGAAAAATCCATCTATCTGTTTTGCAGTTTTTTCACGATTGGAAGAAATATTATATTGGGTTGGGGAATATGGCAACACTTAAACATATCTTGTGTTGTACTTATCGCATCAGGTCTTACTATACAGCTATTTAAAGACGCTACAAGTGTCGTTTAGACAGTGTTGTGATTGTCCTTTTCAGTCTCAAGTTATAGCGCGTCAAAGATGGAGTCCACCAAGCAAGAAATTCGCCATATTCGTTACTACCTGCGAGGTAAAACTGTAACGAAGGCGGCTGAAAAAAATCGTGTAGTTTATGGACCCGATACTGTTCGCACAGCACATCGTTGGTTTGATCGATTTCGTTCTGGTGTAGTGGCTATCGAAGATACACTCCGTACTGGTAGGCCAATCGTCGTGGAAACCGATAAAATCGTTGAAATCATCCAAGTAGACCGGCATGTGAGCACTCGCTCGATTGGCCAGGACCTGGGTATAGACCATAAAACCGTTTGGAACCATTTGCAGAAGATTGGATTCCAAAAAAAGCTGGATGGATGGGTGCCACACGAGTTGACGCAAAAAATTTTTTTAGACCGAATCAACGCCTGCGATGCACTGCTGAAACGGAACGTACTCGACCTATTTTTGAAGAAGATGCTGACTGGTGATGAAAAGTGGATCGCGTACGACAACCTAAAGCGAAAAAAGTCGTGGTCGAAGCGCGGTGACCCGGCCCAAACCATCGCCAAGCCCGGATTGACGGTCAGGAAGGTTTTGCTGTGTGTTTGGTGGGATTGGAAGGGAATAATCTACTATGAGCTGCTCAACTATGGCCAGACCCTTAACTCGGTTCTCTACTGTGAGCAGCTTGACCGTTTGAAGCAGGCGATTGACCAGAAGCGGCCCGAAATGATCAATAGGACTGGTGTTGTTTTCCACCAAGACGATGCTCGGCCTCACACATCTTTGATGACCCACCAGAAGCTACGGGAGCTCGGATGGGATGTCCCATTGCACCCACCGTGTAGTCCGGACCTGGCTCCAAGTGATTATCATCTCTTCCGGTGATACTAAGTTGGCCTAAGTTGGAGCCTTGCGTAAACTGGCTGTCTGAGTTTTTTGCAATTAAGGAGGGGGTGGCGGGGGGGGGGCTTTATGAGGGGTGGATAATGAAGTTGCCTTCTAAATGGCAACAAGTTTGCGAACAAAATGGCGCATATTTGACTTAAATTGGATAATTTTAGGTATGTTAAAGAAAGCGTCAAACTTCGATCAGAAATACGACATTTCTTTTCCCCCAATCCAATATATAGGATCGCGCTTATATGATACACTTTATTGCACCACACTTTATTTATACAAAACTGAACGAGCAAAAAGAAATAAAAAAAAATACTTCGGAGTGCATTACCCACAGCAATCGCATTCACTCATAGTTCTGTGACGTTACCGTAGTTGCTTTTGTAGTGTTCAATCTACTCCTCTCAAACATCCTGAAAGCCTCGGTTGTTGTGGCTACATCAACTTTGTCCACTCGGTCCACCGTTTCCGCACTCTCTCTACTTTCGCCATGTCCATCATACGAGCTGTCACCAGCAAGGCTGGAGCTACTTGAGCTACCACTTCCGTTTTTCTGTAGCGCATCAATCAGTGCCGCCGTGTCTCGTTTCGCACCCATTCCGTTGTTGCCCTGGTTCGCCCCGCCAATCGTAAGCCGCGGTGCTTTGTTCGCTCCATTACCTCCAATCCAATCAAATACCGACGGGTTATTGTTTCCGGAATTGCTCACCACGTTCACCAGCCGGTTGTTGTTGTTGAAGCTGTTGATACCCTCGGGCAGATTGATTGTGATTTCATTTCCGTTTGCAACCAGCACCAGGACTGGGGCTGCACTTGTACGCTGGTCGAGCTGAAAACAAAACCGGAAACGGACGGATCCAATTTTCAAATCACAAGAGAATCAAGTGTACTCGGACGAGGCGTCGCTAGAAAGCCATCTATTTACCAGAGTTGGCACGAGAACTATAATTGAAATTATAAGCCAGCCCATTTCAGTTCTCCGCTTTCGGTTGAAGTTTTTATCAGTGTTGACCTTCAGACTTGTTATTGTCGCTATCACCCACATCCAACAACAACAACACCAACAACAAACACAAACATGTGCTGCTTGCAGAAAGCAAACACGACGGCCAGGTCTAATCTTCTCTAATTTATTTCAACCGCAGATGTCCCCCACAGAGTAATGCAACGGGAGCCTGATTCGTTCGGAAAACTGCACCAACCGACCGGTCGGAACTTTTATACGCAAATGGAACGTAGGAAATATTCGTTTGCGAGTGGTTGGGTATCATCGTTGGGGGAGATATTAGTAGACTGGCTTAGTGGTTCTGTTTTTTTTTGTGCATAAAACTATTTTATTAGACTCCCTGCACTGTGGTACGATTTAGATGAAGCACAATATTTACAACTTTCGCTTTAATGCAGCACAGTGCTCAGATATACATATTCATCGTCGTCAAAACATATTATTTCGGGAAAGAATACAAATAACGGAAAATTACTAGTTTCTGTATGAAATTCAATTCTTTTCGATGTTGCTTCATGATAAAACACGTTCGTCGCCCAAATTTGACTGTCGATGCGGTAGATAATAATCGGAGAGATCGATTGGGAATTAATTTCTGTCAAATCCGGATCAAATCATCCGGCTACTGAATGGTAAATACATAAAAATGCTTTTCAATTGTGAAAATGAGATTCAGTGAGGTGTGATGTGAAGTTTAGGGTATGTGTGAAAATGCATTTGAAAGGTTTGAGACTAAAAATATTGTTTATTGAAGTCCTGGTAGTTGTGCGTAAAAAAACATGTGACTGCTATTTTGTCAATTTTTTAGTTTTTGAAAAAGCCGCTCCACTACGCGTCAGAGAATACGCATAAAAAACTAACGTGTTGTTGCCCGATTTCAGCTACATCGACTGTAATATTTCTGATATGAACGTTCCTCCAGCGGAGTCCCATTCTACCGGGTTTAATTAAAACATTAAATGAGCCAAAAATTAACAAAAAATGTGCTACCCTCCCATACCGGTACAGCATTTACTCAAGCGCGAGGCGAGTTTCTGATAATATACATGTCATTGCAATATAAGAGCAATATGAGAGAGCGGAACAAGAGACACATAGGGCGGGGCCAGGTGGTCATAGGGGTAAGTTGGTCAGTGACGATATCTTGGAATCTGAGCGTCCAAAAAATTAGCGATCTATGGATGAAAAAAAGCGAATTGCTGATACAATAAAATAAGCAAATTGGAAAAACTTTCTATTAAATAGCTTAAAATATACGGAAATGGTTCCGATTTTGCCAAAAATCATTCACGGATTGCGCATTATAAAATGTGTTCTAAAACTGGTTAACAACCATGAAAAAAAATCGGCTCAAACGTTAAACAAAGGTTCATTCTACGTATTAGCTTTAAGTGTTGATGGAAATCGCTTTTAAAATTATTTTTATTGAATTTTCATGAATATTCTTTTCCATATATAGACGGGCTAGTTGGTCACACAAATTGCTCGTATGAGAAACACATATAAAATTTTCAGGTATGCCGTGTTTCATTACACAAGCTATAAATGAATATAGAAAGCATATGTTTTACTGCTAAACCCAGTGTACATGAAAAGAGATAACCACCACACAAATCACTTGCAATATAATTGTCATATTTATATTTTTTGCTGTAAAATTTTCATTAAATATAATAAATGCTAACATTGAATATCAGAACTCACAATAATGCATTGAGTAATGTAGTATACCTGGTGGCTATTTCTATATACTTTGGGGCGAACGGTACAAATGTCACCAAAACAAATTCAATCAAGAATGAAAGCGGTTGTGCGTCGCAAGGATGCCAGGTGATTTTTTTTCAAAAGTCTTGACATGATACGAAAAAATGTCTTCACCATAATATCGGAGGAGAGGTCTTTACACAAAAACTGTGATAACTCTATTTGTTCATTTCAGCTTTGAAATTTTGGTTGTAACTCAAACCATATCCATGAAACTAATTGTAGAAAAGGTATGTTATTGGAAAACCTTCGATTTATGAAATCGTCGTTTGAAAGATCTAGGTTAATCTATTGTATAGTAGGGCCAAAATAATAGAAATTCAATGTCACAATCATTCGAATTTTCGAGCGCAAATGAACTAATGTCTTCTGGAGACAATATGTATTCAGACCGCTTCGTTCGCTGAGACTAAAGCCCTACTTTTTTGACGATATTTTCGGCCAATAGTTAGAATTTCATGGAAATAATATCTTTTAAAAACCCACATACGCTATCATACTGAAATGTATTCACATATTTCATAATGTCTTAAAAATGTCTTCACAAAATCAAATGTCTTCAAAATGAAGACATGTCTTCAAACCTGGCATCTCTGGTTCGCCACAAGGTGGACGAGAGACGAAATCGCTAGATAAGATTCCCTGACTAATTTTCAACAACGATAATACTTTGAAACTTCCATACATTTGTTTTTTCACTTGCTACATGATATTAGTTCACTGTTTTTGTTTTGATTTAATTAATTAATTTATAATGAAGAAATCTTCTAATGGAAAAACGTTTATTATTTGCTCAAAAAACATGCCTATTATTGACCAACTTACCCCGTGTGTGGGGTTAGTTGTCAATTTATTCTGAACTATAAAGACGTTAAATAAAGGAAAAATAAATGTCAAATAATTGATTCTCTGGTTGTTTTTCATTGAAAGGGTAAAAGGTAAGCTTCATTGTGGTACATAACATTCTAACGCAAAACTTCGTACTACAAAGTTATAGCCAAATTTATTCAAAAATGACCAACTAGCCCCGCCCTACCCTACTTTGCCACAAATACGGCTCCCGTCGCTTAAAGGTTACAGGTTCACGTTTATACAGTAAAACCTGCTTTTGTGCGCTTTTTTGTTTGCGATTTTTTTTATGCGAAATGAAGAGGTCACATATCTCAACGTATAGAAAGAAAACAAAACGAAATCTAACGATGATCACGAATGGAATCATTAGGATTTGGGTTATTTACTTAAGGGAAGAATCGCTATTCACTGCATAAAAAAGATTTTTTTAAAATTGTGTGGCGAAAACTATTTTTAAAGTTGCTGGTAAAGTTAAGCTCGATTTTTTTATTTTTTTTTCTATTTACTATGACTCTACATCCCATTGAGATTAGATCTGCTTCACTATATTTCTCCAATAAACCCGATTCATGGCTGCAGTTCTCCAACTCCCGGCTGCACCGATTCTTGCCAAGTCCTGCTCTACCTGGTCCAACCACCTTGCTCGCTGGGCTCCTCTCCTTCTTGCTCGTACCGGATTCGATGCGAACACTATCTTTGCAGGGCTACTGTCCGGCAATCTTGCAACATGCCCTGTCCATCGCACTCGTCCAGCCTTGGCGACTTTCTGAATGCTGGGTTCGCCGTGGAGTTGTGCCAATTCGTGGTTCATTCTCCTTCTCCATACTCCGTTTTCCTATACACCACCGTATATTGTTCTGAGCACTCGGCGTTCGAAAACAACATGCACTTGTGAGTCCCCTTCAAGCATCGTCCATGCTTCGTGCCCATAGAGGACAACCAGTCGAATTAGGAATTTGTACATGGTACACTTCGTACGGGGTCGAAGTTTGTTGGACCTCAAGGATTGGCGGAGCCCGTAGTAGACACGACTTCCATTGGCTATGCTTCTTCGAATTTCACGGCTGTTGTTGTTTTCAGTTGTTATCAACGAGCCAAGGTAGACAAATTCCTCTACCACCTCGAGCTCGTCGCCGTCGATCACAACACTACCACTAAGAAGAACTCTATTGCGGTCAGCCCTGCTTGCTGTTTCAGTCGGATATACAAGTCGGCTACCGTCGCATGTGTTCTTCCGATTATGTTCACGTCGTCGGCAAAGCAGATAAACTTACTAGACTTTTTGAAAATCGTGCCCCGCATGTTGAAGCCCACTCTCCGCATAACACCTTCCAGCGCCACGTTGAAGAGCAGACAGGACAGTCCATCGCTTTGTCGAAGTCCCCTGTGAGCCTCAAATGATTCCGACAGCTCACCTGAGATCCTCACACTGCACCGCACACCGTTCATCGTTGCCTGAATCAGTCTTGTCAGCTTTCGGGGAAAGCCGTGCTCGTCCATAATCCTCCATAGCTGTCGTCGGTTGATTGTATCATATGCGGCCTTGAAGTCAACGAAGATGTGGTGTGTAGAGACCTGGTACACGCGGCACTTTTGAAGGATCTGCCGCAGTGTAAAAATCTGGTCTGTCGTCGAGCAACCGGTGATGAATCCGGACTGATAACTTCCCACAAATCGACTTACTATTGGCGATAGACGGCGGAAGAGACAGAATTTTGTAGGCACCATTCAGGATTGTGATGACACGATAGTGCCAACAATCCAGCTTGTCGATTTTTTATGCAATTCTTTTTGTGTGGTCCCTATCCTTCGCACAAAAACAGGTTTGCCTGTAGGGGAAAAGGGGGGAATTTGAACCACCTAAGCATATTGCCTAATATTTCCAAACCAATACGGTCTAAATTAAAAAAAATGTCACACTGTATACTGAGCTACACTTGTTTTTTCTCCAATAATGTTGTTTAATCATTATATCAAGCTTCAAATTACCAAATATATCATATAATAAAAGAGATGATTTTAGGACATTAAAATTTGATGTGGGGCGATTTGGTCCAGTGTGTGTTTAATCGAAAAAAACATACTTATGTTTATGTAAAGTATTTTGGGATAATGATACAATCAGTAACAGTGTTTTGGGATCGATACCAGGTGTCTTGGCCAGATTCCAGACCAGAAAAGTTGGATTGACACCATCTCGAATTCTGCATGAATCTTTTCATTGTTGTTCGAGCATTTTCAAATACTTTCGTTGTTGGTCAAAGAAAATCAGTTCTTGATGGCCTGAGTTGCTCTTTCAAGCTCCTCCTTCTTCCAACGTTGTCTGCCCATTCTTTTTTTGTAATTCCGTGACATCTGGAATCAATTATATCAAAGAAAAGCCTCAAACCTGTAGGATCAATTCATCTCACAGAAACATGTCCATGTCACCCCACACAACATGTAAAAATTAAAATGCAATTAATTTCTTTTATTGTTATCAAACTTACAGTTTCGCTGCATCAAATTGTTCCTCTTCTGTAGGCGAACAGGACTTTACTGCACAATAAACGAAAAGTTTGTGTTGCGGTGAAGACTGGGCACACTGTAGCGGAGTGAATCCACTGACCGTTCCCTCGAGCAAGTAAAGTGTGTGAAGGGAAGAGAGAACAATTAGAAATTGATCGTAAACAAACGAAGTGCTCTTATTAAGAAATCGAATTTGCTAAAGAATATTTTGAAAAGTAGGTAGAAATTAATCGTTGTGAACTGCAAGGAAGTTTATGATTTGTGAGTCCTTGAATACTATAAGTATGGTTTGATTTTATTAATTCCATCCATATTTAGGTCATACTTACATTTCTTACCATCGTGTTAATAACCAAAAGTTAGGTTAGACCCGTATAGGCCCAAGAAACAACTGGAAACACTGAAAATGTAAGATCACTTACCAATATTTGAAACTATGTAAACTGAATTAAATAAATGAATTACAGCTTTGAAGCTGCTTGATAAGCACGCTGAAAAACGGTGTTTGGGTCATCTACGGTAACAGTTTGTTTAATCAGCGGGAAAAACCTTAAAGCCTGGATCGGAAAACTCACATTTTTTGGAAATCAATGTGCTTGCTGTGTTCATGCTACCGTTTCCTTCCACCTGCGGAATTTTACAAAATTTGTTTGACGTTAGGTACATACGGTTCAACAATAAAAGGAGATGACATTATAAAAAATCCAAGTTGAGCCGTACTTTTTGAGATAAAAGGGTGGTCCAAATCAACCCATATGTCCAACTCACCCCGTGTTACTCTACTTTCCTTTTTAATCTTACAAAACACTTTCCACATATACTTTCATGATCCAACATCATTTTATAATGTGGTGTATTATTCTCACACGTTTGTGCAACAGCAGCAGTGATTATGTGGATAACGTAGTTGTGTAAAACAGCCTTTTGTTCCACCAGGCCTCGGTTCGATGCCTGCTTGGGAATCGTTTGGACTACTTTTTGGTACTATTCCAAGCTGACGTTCAGAAAGAGAGGTCTGCTTCATACATACAAACATTTCAACACTTTTGGAAAAAGAGCTTCCAGCTTTCCTTCTTAACATGTCCGTTTTACCCCCGCTTCTCCTACATATTGAGCCGCAACTCTCGCGCAAGAGTAGTATATGATGGTTACCAAAAATGTCGACCGTTTACAACAATGGTCCAGGTACGTAATGAGTCAGATAGTCATGTTGAGCCGAAAACGTGTAATCGTTCATTTTGATTTGAGATGTGTATTTGTTTCTCAGGTGAAAATAAAAATGATAAAAAATTTTAGGAGGTTGTGTCCAAAATACGACCGCATTGTTGACGTAGGACTCCGCAATTATTTTAGTCAATTCGCATGTCTATCACTACGGATATTATTTTAGGATACTTTGTAATTTTGAAAACTATCTTTTACGTAGAAAATGTTGGTGACCTTGAAAAGTAGTTTTCCTCATTTGTTTTTTTATGGTCCCACCTCATTTCTCTATAAAGTTTTGAGCGGGACGACTTGTCTTATCGATAATAATATATAATATTACGGTATTTATTTTTTGGCATCATACAAAGCAGCAAGCAAATTCAATGAAAAGAAAATATACCTCGTATATTTTTCGCAGACATAGATTACTAATAGAAAGAACAACTTAAGCCATTATCAGAACGTATTTATTCCCTGGGATGTCGAAAAAATTTCCAACCTGGGAAGACCCTAGACTGATCGGAAATTGAACCCAATACTTATGTTCGTATGAGCCATGAACTTACATGGGAATCCCCGCTTTATCAGATTCTCGACAACGTTCTGCATATGCGATCGTTTTCGAGTTCTAGGAGCTAGGAGCCAATACCTATGTCCGCATTAGCCTTGAATTTATAAAGGAATTCCCGTTTTACTAAATACCCGACAACGTTCTGCTAAAGCGATCGTTTTCGAGTCCAGACAACTGGTCAACCTAAGCCGAATTACCACCGATACTTCAGGCCCTTCATTCAACCTAAAGTATAAATGTGACAACCAAAATCTACAAAAAGATCTGCTACCACACAGAAAAATCTTGTTATAATTAACTGTTGAAAAGATGAATTTACAAGTACTCCTGTTGAGCATAATTTGATCTCAAGTTTTTCTATGTTTGGCAACACTTTCAAACAAATGAGATTTCACAAATATTGTTTAAACTTACGTCTTCAACTTAAAGCAAACATTAAAAAGCAATCAAATAAAATACCATACCATAGTCTTAAGATAAAAAAATATACATATCTGTTTAAACTACATGCGGGGCGGATCCGATTATATATAGTTTCTGATTTTGTTCACTGTATATAATCGAGTAAAAAATTTTTTTTTATTCCTTTTTTTTTGCATGTATTTTTCGTTTTTTGAATAAAAAAGAAGACTTTCATTTTTTATTCATCCCCTTAAAGTCAGAAAACACCTTTCTCATATGAAAAAAAAAATTTTATCTAGATTCTCTCAGTAGGTGATAGACGATCATATGTTTTTAAAAAAAAATATTCTGCGCTTATGATCGAATTTCAACAATGACAGAGTTCTAGAACTTTTTTTGTTGTTACGGACTCTGTTGCCTCAAACTGGCTCTACATTAAAAAGTACGCTACAGAAGACGATTCTGTTGCTTTCATTTGAAAGATGAGAACATTTAACACAGGACATAGAAATTTAGCACAGGATATACAGGATATATGTAATAGTGGAACATCTAAATGTGTGGATATGAAAAACTTAAAAGTTAATAATTTTCAATGTGTTATTATTAATTTAATCCTAAAAAACTATATTAAACTAGATTGTTTCTATCAATTAAATTGAAGCTTTCTAACTGCTCTACAATTTGTTCTTTGACACACAACTTCTGGGGCTGATTCTGATGCGCGAATGAGAGGTGACAGCTCGCAAAAATTGCCTCACTCAATTTCCGAAGGCGACTGTGGTGAGATTTCTACTTTGAATGAACTCTCATGAACACTCACTCAATTCTCGTGGGTGATTGCAGTGGAAAAACATGCCATTTTGTGACCTTCGAAGTCGTATCCTCATTTGTTATCGACTAGTACCAGCAATGGTAGCCAAAAATAGGATTAGGCGTTTCCAAAGGATTTGAACGATCTCTAATCATTCGCCGGGTAAACGAGCAATTGCTACTCCAGATTCAAAGATGTAGTCATCATCTACATTGTGAAAATTTTCGGACAAAAATAGGTAATTTCGAATGCAATCCAGTTAAACTGTGAATTTTGAAATAATGTATATTTATTATTAACATGTAGTCAGTTCAAGTATTTGGTATGCTTTTACTAATGACAAGAATATACATCTTCTGCAGCCGCTATAACGCGGTACAAAATTAAAATGTAAGTTTACAATAGTTGACCCTAACTGATACGAGAAACTCAATTCAGCATACCGTTTCCTTTCTCCAAAAACACATATCAGACTTTCAAAAATTACGAAAAGCTACTTAAGTAGTTAAAAATCGTATATGTTTAATCAACTTCCATGTGTGAGGCGTCTGTGCTCATAGCTTCGTCCTTATCGATTCCAAGACCCAGCTTGACCATAAGATAGATGCGAGATGCGTGCACCAGGGTTGCCATAAAAAAATCTGTCTTTTTGGTCTCAAAAAATCTTTTTATCTGTGTTTTTTCTCGGAAAATCTGTATCGAAATCTGTATCAACCCTTTGCGATTGTTTGTCTGCCTTCAGCCACCACAGCAAAAAAGCATACTGATATTATAGTTTATGCAACAATGTATCAGTTCACACTTTTTTTAAACGAGTCTTAACGCCTTGTGAACTTATTTACGAACCAAAACGGTGCTAATACGAATAACAGATAACGGAACTCAGTTTGAATAAAAGTGGTCATTCCAACGCAGTCTGCATCTTTTCTCCTTATATTGAACATGAGAAAGCAGTACTATACCTACATATGAATTTCTTTTTTTTATCTGTATTATAGTGACTTTCAACTCATTTGGCTGGTTCGTCACTTCTACTTCCATTTTTGGAAGAATGTCGGGAGTGAGAATTGAGCTCGTGACCTTGAGCGTGAGGGGCATGGATGTTACCACCACGCCAGATCGCCTCCCACCTACATATGAATGCCACAATGACCAGTGTTTGTCAAATGATTCATTTACTGAAAAAATCGCTTTCGTTCGTTCAAATATGATCATACACAAATCATTTCCCCCAGTGGTATTCTATTGTTGTTATGTGTTGCAAATCACGACACAAAAGTGAACGAGACAACAGTCTTCCATGTTTCACAAAAAAACACTGCGTCCGGAATAAACATGTCCACGCTGCTGTTCACAGTTTTGTGTTTGAGTACAAACATGATTTTTTTGTACCTATGTTAGAAAATGTGACATGTTTGTATTCGTGGTATGTTTGGACATACGATTTTTAATCCCAATGTTTCACATGATGTTCGAACATGGTGTACAGTTTCTCTTGCATTTTCACCCCAAGCACCGGCAGTGCGTAGAGTAGAAGAAGCGAATCGGACACCACACCACCACCATTCAACGCGTGGTGTGTTGGTATGTTGACATGGAAAAAAATGCTTTCCTCTCATGACAATGGTTGATTCGTTTAAAATATTGGGCAAATAAAATAAACCTCTTTATCTTTTATGAACAAAATAAACGTCGATTGATATCTGAGTTTTTTTACAATTAATAGCATTATTTAGTGCACGCATTTATATTCATGTAACATTCGCTATTATTAGCTATTTGAACAAGTACTGAAATTGAATTATTCAGCAGTGACATGTTAGGCGTGACGCTAACCACTCGACCACGGGAGCAACAATTTTGGCTGGATCTTTGAATACAAATGGCCAATACTGCTTGTTCGCGACGATCGCGGCCCGAGCTATAAAACGAGCGGAGAAGAGGAGAAGAAAGGATGATGCAATCGCATGCACACATAGCACATGTAGTGCAGTGTAAGTGTAGCTTTTAGTTTTTTCCTTCATTCAGTTTGTGATAACATCGAGAAATTAATGGTGTGTTTTAGCCGCTGAAATTTCTCTGCTGGTTCTGCTGTGTGCCGCTGAAGGTTGCATCTAAAACTAATTTTTGGGTATTTATTTTTTTGGTCAGCATTTGTATGACGTCGCCCGCTATGCAGTCGGCTCCCCAGACTTTAATTGCCAACATGCACGCAAAAAAAATAGAAAGCTTCTTTCTATTCAGAAAATGTTTTCTTTAAACGAAACCAAGGATTATTTAATCAGACTTGCAAAATGTGCATGAACGATCTATAAACTTTTACTTAGTCGCGGCAATACATTCACACACTCTTTACAGATGCACGGGCCGAAGGTTGTGCAGTCCACTGATGATTCAACAAGAGCCAAAGGTTGTACCGCTCATGACAACTCTACACGAGCTGATGATTGCGCCGGCTAGTGATCATTCTATCCTGGATTCCTCGAGTCGAAAAAGACGCACCACGCTAGATATGGGGTGCAGACTAGGGGGTCGTTGCTGATTAACGGTCAGCTGCATCCCAATACGAAGTATCCTGTGTCGGGCACACGTACAGAGCATCGAAGACTGCAACATACCAATTATGAGAACACTTGTAATACTAACCTCGAGCCAACCGCGAGTAATCGGTTACATATTACTAACATAGTTATAAGGCAAACATTGTCGAAATATTGAACTCCCGGCTCCGTCAGGCTAACACCACATGTGCCTTAATAAAAAATATATTTTGGGAAAAAAAAATCTTAACGAATAAAAGAATTTCAGATGCAAAGTATGCTCATGAGCACACTTGATAATTACGAAGTAAATACTTGATAAATGCTGCTTTATTCATACGAAATCAAGTAAACTTCCATTTTCAGGATTTTCCAACTTTAAATTCCGAAAGTAAATTGAAATAAAACACACTTAGAATTCGAATTTCGATGAAACTTTTATTTCAAATTCAAGTTTGGTTTATGCCATTATGTGTGAAATACAACATCATACAAATGTCCATCTAGGGCTTCCTCGTACACCTTGATCCGGAACAGGTAATTTTCGATGACTTTTCGGCACATATGGGGCGGTATCTCGGTCATAACTTCACGAATGTTGTCTTTCAAATGTTCAAGAGTTTGTGGAGAGTTGGCATAGACACGGTCAAATCGCATGATCTGGACGGCATCACCAAAACACGAAATTATGCTTCCCTCAAATTTCGTTCGCAATATGGCCATTTTCGGTCGTGTTGTGTGGCACGTGGCGCCGTCCTGCTGAAACCACATGTCATCCGTATCCATATCTTCAATTTGTGGCAAAAAAAAATCGGTTAACATGCGGCCATAGCGCTCACCATTCACAGTTACCGTCTCGCCGTCCACATTTTCAAAGAAATACGGCCCGATGACTCCACCAGACCATAATGCGCATCAAACAGTGACTTTTGGCGGATGCAATGGCCTCTCAACAATCACGTGTGGATTTTCTGAGCCCCATATACGGAAATTTTGGGTGTTCACATAGCCACCGAGCTCGAAATGTGCCTCATCGCTGAAGAAAATTTGATGCGAAAATTCAGCATTTTGCTGCTGTTGTTCGTTCACCCAATCGACGTATGCCCGACGCATTCCATGGTCACCACGCTCTAATTTTTGTACCAGTTGGACTCTATATGGATGTAGGTGCAAGTCCAAATACAAAATTCGCCACAATGATGTGTTTGACAAGCCCAATTGCTGAGCACGCCGTAGAATCGAAACATTCGGGTCATCCTCCACACTGGCAGCAACAGCAGCAATGTTTTCGACCGAACGCACATCACGATGATGCACAGGTTTCACTATATCCGCTACGGATTCAGTTTGTTCGAATTTACGCACTACATTAGCGATTGTGTGCTCTGTAGGCCGTCCATGCGCAGGTTGTCAGCGCAGGACTGTATACTTTCGGAAGCCCGAAATGGAAAACCCTGTACTTAGTTGTCACTTTTATTCATACCAAACGTATTAAAAACTCAATCTCACTGCTCGACAGCTCGTTTCAAGTAAAGTAAAGCTGAATTTTGTTTTTATTCATATGGCCTCTTATTTCTGTTTCTGCTCGTCTTCATCACCTTCTTCCAATAGCTCTAATTCAAGTTGAATTTCTTCAAACTGCTGGAAAATATTTTCTAGTCTTTTCTTCCAAACCTCAAGCTTGTCCTTATCGGTATCTATCGAATAATTTTGTATCACGCTGTCTAGCGTTTTGAGTGAATCTGAACAACGCTCTTGTTTTGAAAGCCTTCTCCATTGCCTTTGCCATTGCCTTTATAGAACAATAGATTTCACTACAACAATAGCGGTAAAACAATAGACTTCACGTGTCTGTCAAATGCCAACCAAATTATGCAACCTTTTCAAAAATCTCACCTTCATTTTATCTTTTGTCATGCAAAAATCAGTGATCCAGCTGGTTGATTCGTATTCAGTAACTCTTTAAAAAATCATGCAATTGTACCTACAGTCTCGCAGCTTATCGCGTCGAACCAAACCGCACCACGCTACGGTATCGAGCGCGCTGTCCAGCCACGCTACCCAAGCCAAGCCGTAAGGGTGTAACAATAGATGGGGAACGATGATACAAATGCCTGTTGCACCACAACTTTTGCAACACATATGGATCGCGCTACTCCGTAATTTTGAGGATTCTCCGTAACACACATTCAAGGATACAGTTTAAAGTTTTCTAGTTGAACATTTCGTTTAAACTTTACTGTTTTCAAGTTAACTTTTTCAATTATTCTTTCTACTTCTATCACTTTAGTCTTTTTGGACAATACCTCAGACAGTCGATATTTGGTCACGCATGTGATCCACAGAACAATTTTTATCACTATATCACTCCGAACTGACCGATAGCTAATCGCGAGTACTATTTCCAACAGAGTCTTTTCATCCGGTTTGAGGGACCAAAAACTAATGTAACCGCGATTACTCGGGTTTTGCGAATTTGGAAATGAGTACTCTAGATTAGCTTTGCGAAAAGACTTAGCTTTATTGCTGCGCGGAGTATAAGTACTACGATATTCGGTGTGATGCGTATGCGAATTTATTCACCACAAAGAGATCGACTACTCTGCACTTTGGGTTTTTAAAGCTATGCGGGAAAACTACTAACAATGTATTCGAGTAGTAGTCGTTTCATAAATTACGTAACGCGTTAACAGACACTTCATTGTCGTTCGACGCTCGTCCGCTCATCTTACTTACTTACTGTACAAGGGTGGAGTTTATGTCGCAAATATTCTCTTTTCGTTATCCCCCTCCGTTATTTCAATTCTTGCGGCTGCATAAGTGGCCCTTTATTGACAGCACAGTCAGTTAAGCACTCAAATGGACAGAGCAAATGTATGAGGTAATGGGTATGCTTCCGATTTTCTTCAATTGACACCATATACAGACTATGCGGTTGTAATGTATACCATATCAAACAAATCTTCGAGAATTTTCGATTCTATTGGTATGCAAATCGTTAAAATCCGTTCGCAGTAAAAATAGTTATTAATGTTAACTTTCTTTCATAGAAACGTGACCTGTTTTCTGATTCGACACCCTCAACACTCCTATACTCGCGAGAAAAATCGTAATTTGTGTATTCTCTGTGATATTGCTATTGTGTATTTTCAGGCGTTATTGGTATTTATTCAAAGAAAAAGATATAATTGAGTGAAAAAACTCCAGAAAATATTTTTTTCTTTAACTTAATTCAGTTTTAAAAGTCATAGTCCTGTCAGACCTGTGAGCGAGTATAGAAAGGTTAATGAAAAACGTAGTCCTACGTCTAAAATAATATAAGACACTGGAGAAAAATAAAAAGTGAACAAATGCCACATTTGTGTTTCATTTGTATGGCAGCCCCCCTTAGAGAGGGGGGTGGAATGTCTAACCATCATAAAAACATTTATTGCATCTCAAAACCTCCATATGCCTAATTTAGTTTCATTTGCTTGATTAGTTCTCGAGTAATATCATAAAAATTAGGAAAAATTCAACAAGTCTTCCACTGCTGAATATGCTTTCTTCATTTGTTGAGTAAAAATTCATTCCAAAGCATGGACGATGAATTCAGTGATAATCTGAATAATGATTTCTCTGCAATTGACTGTTGTGATGCTGTAGGTTTTCGGAAAAAAATATAAACGATCAAAAGGTCAGGCGAAACACTAGCATTTCCGTTTATGCGAGGATTTATACCATGCTTATTAATTCTTCTACATATCCAGTCTTCGCCCGAAGAAAAATATACTCTGTTTCTGGTGGGATTTAGAATGGATTCTGTATTATGAGTTACTACCAAGCAACCTGTTTCTCACGTGTATGGCTTGCAGCAGTTTTCGACGAGTAAGCAAACATGTTCTGGGAGGATAGAATATTGAAGCTGTGTGAAAGATGACGAAAGATTGTGAAACAGAACTATGGATATAAAATTGAATTATAATGCTTTGATTGAAAATTTTGTTTTTGTTTTCCCAAGATTCGACATTTTCGGACAACCCAATATGAGCTATCCTGATTTATCCTGATTTTTATTTTCTTTCTTCCTGATTTTTTAAAAATTATAGTTGGCAACCCTGGTCATAGTAGGAGCAGTGAACTCCAATTAATCGTTTCGCGTCACATCGCACCACACCGCATCGCGTTTACTATTTCCTCGGCCTTGGAAATGTCGATAATAAAGTAACTGCAACACTCGAACTCGAAGACCGGATGTTTTTTAATGAACATAATAACGAGACTCACATCTTTGATCACAAACTTTATTTCATTTGTTTCAAATATTGGGATATTTTTGTAACTGGGCTTTTTTTTAAATATACATTACAATTTATTCGCATTTCAACATATTAGGCTGCGGTATTTCCGCGAGGTGTCGTTGTAAGCGCGTAGTTCTAGTTGTATTCATTGTATCGAGTCATACTATAGCTTGTTGGAAAGGTATTTTTGCTATAATATAGTCCTTGACAGTGTTTTGTTTGGTTAAGTCGTTCGTGAGTTATAGTGTCGCAAATATGGAGCAAAATAAAGAGAAAATCCGACATATTTTACAGTACTACTATGACAAAGGCAAAAATGCATCTCAAGCTGCCAGTAAAATTTGTGCAGTTTATGGACCCGATACAGTTTCCATTTCCACCGCACAACGATGTTTCAACGTTTTCGTTCTGGTGTAGAGGTCGTCGAAGCTGCGCCACGCTCCGGAAGGCCTGTCGTCGAAAATTGCGACAAAATCGCTGAATTAGCCGAGAAAGACCGGCATAGTAGCAGTCGTAGCATCGGCCAAGAGCTGGGGATAAGTCATCAAACCGTTATTAACCATTTGAAGAAGCTTGGATTCACAAAGAAGCTCGATGTATGGGTGCCACACACGTTGACGCAAAAAACATCTTTGACCGTATCGACACATATGAATCGCTGCTGAATCGCAACAAAATCGACCCGTTTCTGAAGCGGATGGTGACTGGCTATGAAAAGTGGGTCACTTACGACAACGTGAAGCGCAAACGGTCGTGGTCGAAGCCCGCTGAAGCGGCTCAGACGGTGGCCAAGCCCTCATTAACGGCCAGGAAGGTTCTGCTGTGTGTTTGGTGGGATTGTCAAGGAATAATCTATTATGAGCTGCTTCCCTATGGCCAAACGCACAATTCGGACCTGTACTGCCAACAACTGGACCGCTTGAAGGTAGCACTCATGAAGAAGAGGCCATCTTTGATAAACATAGACCGCATTGTCTTCCATCAGGACAACGCCAGGCCACACACTTCTTTGGTGACGCGCCAGAAGCTCCGGGAGCTCGGATGGGAGGTTCTTTTGAATCCGCCGTATAGTCCGGATCTTGCACCAAGTGACTACAACCTGTTTTTGACAATGGCGAACGAGCTAGGTAGTCAGAAGTTAGCCACAAAAGAGGCCTGTGAAAATTGGCTATCCGAGTTTTTTGCCAATAAGGAAGCGAGCTTCTATAACAGGGGTATAATGAAGTTGGCATCTCGTTGGGAACAAGTCATCGAACAAAACGGCGCATATTTGACTTAAAACAGATGATTGTAACTAATTTTACGAACAAATGAAAATTCAAAAAAAATATCGCAGGACTTTTTTGACAGCCTAATATTTCGTCTTCAAAGCTCGTTCACATCAAGTACAGTACGACAAAGTCTGATTGAATATCGTTCCAATGGGGCAAGATACCAAGTTTGCTACCCAGCGTCCGTTCATAATATAGCACTGGAAATAGGTCGACGGTCTGTTCGAATTGGCAAAATTGCCCTGTCCGGGACAGTTGAAGACACACGACATGGTATCCATGCTGAACGTGGCCCGATTGGGGCATTTTTTGATAAAAGAAGTTGTTACACCGTTCACCACCGAGCAGAAGCAATAGTACACACGTGAGTTTCCATAGTACACGAATCCACTCGTAGTTCCACATTTGCAAGTGGTGCAACCTGCAGCGCTTTGGGCCCGACACTGTTGAGCATCAATATTGAACGAAGTTCCTTGAGGGCACTCGTACAGGTATGACCGGCCTGTCTCACTTAGGCATACATGGTAATAGTTACAGTTTCCTGGATCTGTGAATCAAATGGTTACGCATCGGTTCATTTCTCCCCCAATATAAATAATTTAAACGAAACCTACCAGGGAACACACCCATGTCCGAACATACCATCGGTGTAACTTGGGAACCACTAGTTCCACCGCAGCCTTCGGCCGGATTTGTCGAACAGGAGGCCTCGATTTCCCCTGGGTTGCAGTATTGGTAGTTTCCTGAACAGGATATTGCACCCGAAGCGGATCCTCCGATGCACACGGACATAGCCGTGCAGTTGGTGCAAATGGACGATTTGCCTGCGGTTGGGACTGCACAGTCACCGGGTATGGTTTGTTTGGCGAGCGCAGTTAAATTAACTCGTACGCCCGGGACTAGCTGCGGATGCGCGACAGCCGCCAGCAGGACTGTTAGGGTAAGTACCATAACGTTACTCATCTTGGAAGGATAGCACAACTACTGAGAGTCAGTCCAAAATATTGTCCAGTTTTATACCATTTCGGGGATGAACGCAAATCTAGATAAGATAAGCCGGATTGTATTTGCGAAAATTATGCTAGATTGAATGTAATTGTATTTTTTTGGAAGATGACTCGTAAATAATTAAATGTATATAAGGATACCAAGTTTAATCTGTACATACATTTGAATCTCTCGCTTCATTCTATGTATTGAATCAATGTTCTGAAAAAGTCAACTGTCTTCTGGAATGAAAAAACCTCTTCGGTAACAGCATTTGCGGAAAACTGCCCCGAGCTGGCAAACATGATCGTGACGTAAAGGGGAAAGAACTTTTTTCGTTTCATTAATAAACACCGGTCATGGATTCAGTGATGAACTCTGCATGCTGTAGCTGGAAATAGATTTTTTGCTGTAACCGATTACTTCATAGCGTCGAACACAAGTTTAAGGGGGCAATGTTTTGGATTGTATAAGAAAATAAGTGTCGTAATTCATGCTTCCTTGCATCGTTCTCCTATTTCTGAGAGGAAGTTGACAGATTCAAGAACCTGTATATTGCATAAAACTTGAAAGTTTTTCCTGTGCGGTTACTACAGAAACGAATCGTTGGCAGATATTACGTTGGAGTCGTGGTTGGTACTTGCTAAGCATTATGAGGTGATGACACACTAGCACATCGTGTTCTGCACAGATTAGGTTGATCAATGTAAATATTTTGAATTCATTCACGATGGACGAATTGTTCTTGAATATTATGAATGTTCAAAGAGTCAAAGGTTGGAATACCATACGTCCTGATTTAGCTGCACATGTCCTGATTTTGTGATCCGTTTGGGAAGTCCGGATTATTTTTCCCATTCCCCGTTTGACCTGATTTTTATGAGAAATTCAATTTTGTTGCAGAATCATAAATTTTTTCAATGTATTTTATTTTCTAGTAAAACTTTTTTTTATTGAAGACTGAAATTGTGTGAGCAATAAAGAGTAGCAGTTGTATCTTCAACGAGATCTTTCAACTATTTACATTCAGAGTTTTCGTTTCACCGGCCGCGTTGTTGTTTTTTGTTTTATCTCGATATTTCAAGCTGATTTGTTTTTCAAATGTCCAAACAAAAACCGCCGAATTGCGCCAGAAGTATCTCTGTTTCACAGGAGGATTCAAGGTTTATGGGGCCAACGCTGTATATGTGATTCATACGTGTCGGCGGCTAATAACTGCATTTACGTTTAGCATTTTTGTTGAAACAGAAGTTTGAAATCAACAAAGAACCAAGGTAAAGGTAAATTCGATTAGGAGAGACATATCTAAACACTGAACATTGTTAGAATATTCGATTAGCACCCACTTCCAAATCCATGCTGAACTATGTGGTGCAAATAATCAAATCCAGCTGCTCAACAAATTTGAACTACAGAAGAAGCTTTCGCGTTTCATACATATGGCTCGTATTTCGATACTATCGCGGCTGATGTTTGATGACTCTAAAACCGCTAAAAATCTGCTGTATTCGTTGAAGGACAGAATCCATTATTTCCGCATGTATCATCCAAGAAAAATGCAAGATAATTAAATTTTAAAATGTTGAATGAACAAATTTAACGTGTTTATATATAGTCAATCGCAAAATTGAACGTACACATGATACTTGGCGATACTTTTCATTTATTTGGTACAAAATATGTTTAATACATTTTTTCTATGCATATTAATTAACCGATAGAGTGGTTCTTAGATTTCCATGAAAAGTTGTAGTTTTGTTCTTTATCGCAAAACATTAGACCCGTATTTTTTTATTTTTTCAGTAGGGTTACCATTTCCATTTTAGCGTTATCTGAAAAATCAACTTTTTCCTCTTTTTTTTTTTTCTTCCAAAAATGCTTTTTTTTCAAAAAATAACATTTGAACTACTGGACCGAATCAGATGATCGATATATCAAATTAAAGCCAATCACCAATCGAAAGTAATAAATTTTTGAAGAAAGTCATTTTTGGAAAAATGTTGGATACAGCTTCCAGGGGGTCGACACTGAGAATGGGGATCCTTACTTTATCCAAATTGCAGGTAATCGGAAGTCCGTTCAGCGACTATCGGGATGACGTGGGAGCAACAAGTAGATGATCTCTGCTACTCTTTCACAAAAACCCGAATACGTTGTGTTGAACAAAATGACGGGATAAAGTGGGGTATTGCTCTTGATAATACACCAAACTTGCGAATTGAGAGGAACGTGATCAATTTCTGTGCTTTATTCACTACCGGAAATTATAACAGTACGGCGGGAAATCAATACAATGGAATAAGAGCCTAACGCCTAAAGCCTAACGAAATAAAACCGCAAGTGTTAAACAAGAGTATAGCCTTAAAGGTTGCTGTTTTATACTCGTAAGATGATATGAAATATTTCATATGGTAAATTTGGTACAGGTATAATGCGATTGTTCGACACTTAACAATGTTTTTTGGACCATGTTAACATGTTTTCAAACTTTGAAAAATCATAACTTAAAAACGAAAAATAACACATCTCTGATTTTTTAATATGTTATGTAAAAAAGCTTTCAAGAAAAAAAGATTAAAATATATAGCATCCTTGTTCCCGAAACCATGTAAACTATAATAAACAACAATACAATCACAACAATAGAACTACTCATTTTTCTGAGTTTCCCCAGATATGTAAGAAGTCGGTTGAATTGAAGTATATAGTGTAGGATATAACAACTATCTTCATTTATAAAACTAGCCATTTGAACTTAAATGCTGTATTCAGGCGCGAAACATTCAAAAAACTGAAATTACAGTGTTTCATAACTATAGAACCAGATGGAAAAACTCTCACTTCTTTACGAAATTAACGTCAATTTCACATGAATTACGGAGGCGATCTGGCGTAGTGGTAACATCCATGCCTCTCAGGCTAAAGGTCACGAGTTCAATTCTCACTCCCGACATTCTTCCAATAATGGAAGTAAAAAGTGACGAACCAGCCAAATGAGTTGAAAATCACTATAATACAGATAATAAAAAAAAACATGAATTACAATAAGTTTCTAATTCGTGTGTCATCTTTAGTTCTCAATCAGTTCAAATAACCCATTCGGGGTGGTTTTCACCAAACTGCGCCATGTTGTAGTGTGCATCTCGTTCAACGCAGAGGATACTACTCGTTTAAGCTCTTCAAATCACTCATACTGCTTGGAAGCTGCGTCTACTCTTCGTACGATCACTTCTCCTATGTTCTTGATAGGGTTTGATCTGGTAAACATGCTGACCAGTCCAGAATCTGAAGTCCTTATGCATCAAACCTCAAACATCAAACGATCAAACGATCAAACGAATCTGGTCAGCTTGTTTATCAGATCAAAACCCTATCAAGAACTTATTAGGAGTGATCATACGAATATTAGATGCAACTTACAAGCAGTATGCGTGATTTGAAGAACTTAAACGGGCAGTATCCTCTACCTAGATTGAGATACACACTATAACATGGCGCAGTTTGGTGGAAACCACCCCGAATGGGTTATTTGAACTGATTGAGAACTAAAGATGACCTATGAATTAGAAACTTATCGTAAGTCATGTGAAATTGACGTTAATTTTGTAAAGGAGTGAAAGTTTTTCCATTTGGTTCTATAGTTATGAAACACTGGATTTATTGTTTTTTTATTGTTTCGCGCCTGAACACAACAATAAAGTTCACATGACCAGTCATTTAAATGAAGATAGTTGTTATATCCTACACCATATACTTCAATTCAACCTACTTCTTATATACCTCTGGAAACTCAGAAAAAATTAGTGGTAGCTATAGTTGTGAGACGCAGTGTACAATCAATAATTACGAAATCAAAATCCGTTTTTTTTCGTAAGTCTAATACTTTTCAAAAAAGCCAATTTAATTTTATGTGTCGATCATCTGAATCGGTCCAGTAGATCAAAAGTTTTGAATTTTTGTGTTGGAATAAAGAGGAAAAAAAAAATATTTTTCGAACCATCGGTTAATTTTAAAATAATATAAACTAATCATTTCACATATGTTATGTGAAAAATCCTCAGCTTTCCAAAAAAATATAAAATAATATTGCGCCCTTGGTCCCGAGACTATGAAAACAATAAATAAATACAATCACTAATAACGAAAACAGAATTCAAATTTTCTGCAAGTGTAGTACAGTTCATTTGTAGTTATTTTGATATGTCGAGCATCCGAATCGGTCCAGTAGTTCAAAAGCTATGAATTTTTGAAAAAAAAGTCATTTTTCGAAAAGAGAGGAAAAAGTTGATTTTTCGGACAACCCTAAAATGGAAATGGTCATCCTACTGAAAAAATAAAAAAATACGGGTCTAATGTTTTGCGATAATGAACGAAACTACCACTTTTCACGAAAATTTGAGAATCACTATATCGTTTTGGCATGGAATGGTGTAAGTATTCGCTAGCTCAGAGGTAGACTTAACCTCAGGGTCGGCTCTTTACCAGGAAACGAAGCGGACTCACGATTCGATACGGCACGAAAGTAGAACCACTATGGAAGGATTCGTTGTGTAATAAGAACCGTAGGTAAGTTTAATTAAATATATATATATTTTTTATTTCTTTTCAGGTTAGGGTGTTAGTAACGATGCGGCCGAACAGCAGGTGAACAGGTAAGATAGCGCATTTGGAGGAGAGAGAGGTAGGTTGTAGTCTTTCTAGGTTTACTCACGCAAGGTGCCCGCAGACGGGAGTCGATTTCATCGGTTCCAGTACGGTCCCCGCCGTACTGTTACCTCAAAAGCTTCCGATCGACTCACCCGAAAGCGTGTGGAGCAACGATGACTTTGGGGGCTCGCTGACCACCGGCACTCAGTTCGAGGTACCTCCACCGTCGGAATTTCACTGCGAGGAGGGTGGATGTCACTCGACGCGTACGATTCCCGGGAGCTGCGACCTTCCAGCCCCTATTTTCTCGCGCACTTTTGGTTCACTTTTCAAAGAAACTTGAACTTCTAATTTAACTGAATCACCAAACGATTCCTTCGACGGTTCGTGAGCTAAGACCGAGTCCAGTTGTCCTCGCCTTCCTTCACAGCTCGAAATCTTTCTTTTTTTTCCTTGTTCTCTCTCTCTCTCTCTCTCTCCCTCTCTCTCTACAGGTTTCCTTCCGTTACTTCGACTTCGTTCGGGACCGGAAATCTCCCTAACGACTCTTGTGATTGTTGCTAATTGTGAACAATTGTTTTTATTATTTCTTTGACAGCATGCTGTGCCTTACAGGTGGGTAGTTCATTGGGAAATGGTAAGTATTGGTCGGGTGTTCTAAACTTATTTTTGAAATTCAGTTCTTATTATAGAATTTATGGATCTTTCTTGTTTCGGTTATTTTATTGAAACCGTAACAATTATCCCTCTCTCGGAAAAAAAATTACGAAATAGAGATAAACATTTTGTAATTTTTTCCCAATATACGTATCGCTTTTTCATTATAACGTTGGCTCACAGCTGCCAAATACAATTCAACGTGCTAATTCCAACTCAATTCAACACTTTTCATCAGTTCTATATTTTCCGAAACTGATCAGCTTCGAATACTTTATCCTAATTTTTATTCCTACTTCTATCCACCCATTCTTCACAAACCTTTGGTCCAGGGCATTCATTTTAATTCCATATATTCTAGTTCCACTCATTCGTCTCTCCTACTTTTCTTACCTAAATCAACCGGATATCATCTATCCTATAATATCCTATTCTAACTATCCAATCCTACAGACCTAAAACTTTATGTGGATAATTGATCTCTCCACAAAATCAATCGAGACCATCTGAACCCTCTCGACTGTTTAGAGCCCCCTTCTTCACTTCATCAGTTATTTCGCGAATCCAAGAGTAAATGCTAATATTCTTCTTCAAAATGTATGCTCTGATCCCAATTCTACTAGAAAAGGAACGGAGTTTATGATCTAGCCTAGGACTTAAACATCTAGGGAGATGCGAGATGGCATTGACCTTCCATCTCTATTGTGGCAACCTTGAAGAACAATCGACATTCGATTGACGAAACGTCAATAAATCAAGGGTAACCATTTCTATTGTGCATGCGCACAGGCATGACATTTTTTTTGGAGATTATTCTGGCAAGCTGGGTGTGAATTTCGTCACATTTCCAGTGAACACTGGCAAAATGGAATTATTACTATCATTATTCTAAGTGGAGAATGGTAAGATACAACTCCAATGAATACTTGGCTACTATCTTACATCTTTTCGTTGCGGTTTAGATTTGGACAATTGTGAAGGAGAACCCATTCATATAACCTTTGATTGTTATCCCGGCTTCAGTAAGGCAGCAGGCCATATTCCCAAATTTTTCCCATTGAGGTCCACAAGCTCATATGCAGAGGCACCCTTCTTGTGCACAATTCGTGCTGGAAGAAATTGTGGACCATATTTAGCATTGTATTGGTCCGCGGCGCTAGATAAGGCCATATTGCGGCGATACACGAGCTGTCCTACATCGAAACCTTTACTGAAGTTCCGATGTCATAGAGCGTATCGTTTTCTCCCTTCTTCGTGAACAATTTTTCCGAACATCTGTTCTTGATGGGACAATCGATCTTCAGAAGCAAGTTCATTATCTCCCAGCCAGTTATGATCTCTACCAGTAGCAAGTAGCTCATAACCGTGAGTAGCAAAATAAGGAGTCAACTTTGTCGCAGAATGAATTGAAGTATTCAAAACCGTTTCTATTTCAGACAGACGAACGTCCCAAAGTCTCTGGTCCTCCTTGACGTAAGTTCGGATGGCTGCATTGACAGTCCTATTCACCCGCTCGACAGGATTTGCCTGCGAGTGGTATTTGGGGTTAAGCCAATGTCGGATCTGATACTTGTCAAGTAGGGCTTTGAATTCTTTGGATAAGAAGCACGAAGCGTTATCGGTAATCACAACCTCGGGAGTTGAATTGCGGAAAAACTACTGATCTCGGAGCGTAGCCGAAAGTGACACACTATCGATTCGCCGGAAAGGACATAACATTACCCACTTGCTAAACAAGTCTACGACCGAAAGGATGTATTGGTTTTGCTTCTTGCTCCGCGGCAGTGGGCCTATGAAGTCTAGAGCTATAATTTGCCATGGATGATCCGTCATTCGCTGTTTACCTAAGGGAGGAGCCAGAGCTATATTTGGCGCTTTAGTTTCCTTGCAGATGGTGCATTTTTGGATATGTTCACGTATATCCACAACCAGATGTGGCCAGAAATATCGTTGGCGAATTCTCGATAAGGTTTTGTCGATCCCTAAATGCATAGAATCGTCATGACATTCTTTCATAATTTCTAGACGTTCTCCCGGGGAAGGAACTAATTTCCAGTCGAAGCGGATATCATGAAGTCCATTCCGCTCTGGAATATATTTGTACAAATTCCCATCGCGTATTTGAAAATCAACATAATCGTCAGGATTTTCAAGGACCTTATGCAAGAGCTCGTGATATTCAGGAGCAGAAAAATCAGATGACACTGTGGCCACACTCCGGGATAACGCATCCGGAACGACGTTCTCTTCTTCCTTTCTGTGCACGAGGGTCATATCATACTGCTGAAGGGCTAAACACCAACGGCTGCACCTGGAAGATGTTTTCCATTTGGCTGTTAAAATATGAGTTAGTGCTGAGGAATCTGTTATCACGAAGAAATGAGATCCTTCCACGTATCCGCGGAATGCTTCGATGGACAGGAGAACTGCCAATGCCTCTTTCTCGCAAGCGTGATAATTTTTCTGTGGTGTGGTCAGCTTGTGCGAGAAATAGGCAATGACCCTTTCCTGGTCCTCTTGCATCTGGGTAAGGATTCCAGCTACCGCTACATCGCTTGCATCGGTCTGTATGGAGAACTCTTTTGTGAAATCAGGACTCATCAAAATAGGTGCTGAAATTAGCCTTTCTTTTATATTAATGATGGCTTCTTCGGCTAACTGATTCCATTTTAAAACCTTAGATCTAGTTTCTAACAGTTCTGTTAATGGAGATGTGATACCACTGAAGTCACATATGAATCGGCGATAATAGTTCGCCATGCCTAAAAATCGGCGCAACCGCTCGTATTCGACAATTGCACGAATCTTCTCCGGGTTTGCTTGGAGCCCTTTTGTGGATAGTAGGTAACCTAAGAAGGAAAGCTCTTTCACGCAGAATTTGGATTTATCCAGGTTCATGGAGAGGTTGGCCTTACAAAGACGCCTAGCCACCTCCTTGAGTAAATTTATGTGTTGATCAAATGTTTCGGAAACAACCACCATGTCGTCTAAATACACGAAAACATGGGGTTCTAGTTCACCGTGTCCAAGAACCCTGTCCATCAAACGAGAGAGGGTTACCGGACTGTTGACTAGTCCAAACGGAAGGCGTGTAAATTGGAACATTCCACGTCCTTGGACGCTGAATGCCGTATAGCGCCTGGAGTTTTTCTCTAACGGGATTTGAAGGAAAGCCTCGCTCAAATCTATAGTGCTGAGATAGTTCGCTTTAGCAAGTTGTCCCAATATGCGACCCGGATGCGGTAATGGATACTCATCGCGAACCGTTCGTTCATTAATTTTCCGTGCATCTAGGCAAAGGCGAACCTTTCCTGAGGGTTTTATCACGGGAACCACGTTGGAAGACCAATCGGAGTGGGCTCTCTGAATTATTCCTCTTTCAATAATCTATCTAATTCTGTCCCTACTTTTTGTTGTACTTACGGAGACAAAGTGTATGGGTATTGTTTAACGGATGGTTTTCCTTTCCATTCATCGGCAATTTCGATACGGTGTTTTAACAAGGGAGTAGTTGATAAATTATTTTTGTCAGCAACCTTAAACAATTGCTTGATGTATTCTAACTTTTCTATTTCTTCACAGGACAATTTTATTTCATTTTCACTGGAGTTTTTCGATTCGGATTCAACCGTTGAACAACTTTGCACGGTAGGCTTGATATTATATTTCTTCCAAAAATACATCCCTAAGATACAGTTGACCGACAAATGTTCGACTACCAGAATGCGCACAATTTTGACGCGTCCATTAAAACTGAATGGGATGTTTAATTGACCAAGAATATCCAATTTCGTTCCATTAGCTGAACGAAGTAGAATCGGACGACTTAAAGATTTTAGTTTAGGTGAGCGGAGCTTTTGAAATATATTTTCGCTAATCAGTGTAAGTTGGCTTCCGGAATCTAACAATCCCTTCGCCTCGAGCCCGTAGATCATAATATCGGCGTAGGGGCGATTATCATTTACTTCAGAAATTGAAATTTTCAAAATATCAGGAGAAACAAAATGGTACATATCATTCGTCACTGGTTCCCAGAATCGAACATCGGTTGTGTTTGCAAGGATCGATTTTACGCCATTCAGTTGGACGATCGACGATTTTCGATCGCTTGTAATGCGTATTTTTGGCAATAAGGACAATTTTGCCTATCAAATCCTTTAAAACCACAAACCATGCATAGAAGACCTCTATAGTTGCGTCACTGTTCTAGGGCGTGGTTCGTTTCTCGGCAGTAAAGACACTCATAGCTTCGCGGAGGACAGTGAGAATCAATCAACATTGCTAGCGTTCGAGTTGGTTTCGATGGACCCTCTCTAGGGTTTTCCATTCTGAAATTATTATCGAATGAATTAAACTTTGTACCTTTTTTCTGGGTTTCATTATTCGTGAAGCTGGTTTCTTTTGATTTCGTGTTATTTGTTCTCGCTATCGGAACTTTTTGGGGAACTTTCGTAAAAGGATTTGGGTGTTCGTGATTCGTCGGGGTAATTTCATTTACTGCGTTTGTTGTTTTTTCTGCACCAAATAACTTCGAGTATAGTGAAAATTTGGATGCATCGATAATATGGCCAGCATCCAAAAGTTCTGGAAGACTATGTATAGGCTTCCAAAGAAGCGCTTTCTTATAGTCTATTCGCATATTTCTCTTGAGGACGTCAAGCTTTTCGGCATCACTCATAGAAACTATCATCGAACGGAACGCAACTCATTAACCGACCAGATGCCCTCATCGACATGTACCAATTAAGAGCTGGCCCTGTAAATAGGTGAAAAGCGGAATCGAATAATTCGGGATCAGATACGTGTTCGGCTAATGCCAATTGAGAGACAAGTACCAGGAATTCATTCAGTTTAAGACCTTGATCATTTCCCGCGTACTTTTCCAGTTTCCACTTAGAAACTGGTAATGATTTGTAATTATAGTGTCCTCGTGCAGGCATCGCAGTTGGATGTTGTGGGAGATTACATTGCTTGTGTTCATAAGAGGAAGCCATACTATTGGATGGATTTGCGAATACTGTGGTAGAGAGCGGAAGAAAATTCGTATGTGGCATATTACCATGCGGCAGCCAACCACTGGCCTGAGCTGTTGAAAATACCGAAAACTGATTCCAGTTATTTCCTAGAGGAAATGTATGCGTGGGCTGGGCATACTGATGATTATTCAATTTGCTGAGTGGGATATTGGTTTGATAATGGAACTATTTTAGAAATTGTTTGGTAAGTACTGGGAATGCAACTTGAAGTGTAGATTGTAGATACGCTAGTCGTCACTCCCGATTCACGAAATGGAGTTGCCAGTGAAGCGGAGGTCGAAAATCTCGGAATAGTTCCTGTGTATGTCGAGGAAATTGTCATGTTCGTTTTCGCAGCATTGTTTGAAAAAGATGTGATAGTCTGATTGTGGGTTTCTCGGAATTTTCTCAGTATATAAAGGGTGTGTCACATCAAATTGCATCACGGAAAAAACGCTGTAGAAATTTAATTTTCAGGAATTATATCTTCAGCTTTCGCTTTAAAATCAGATAAGAGTGTATAGTTCACGTTGGCCATGCTTCACTGTCAATTTTTCGTAAATTTTGGAAAATGTCGTCGAACGAAAAAGAGCGTCGTGAATTAATCCTGTACACTCATTTCGAGAATCCGGAGTTGTCACATCGGGACATCGGTAAGATGCTGGGAATCGTCCAATCCACAGTCAGCAGAGTACTAAAACGATACTCCGAGAACCTAACCATCGACAGGAAGGTGAAGAACGGCAAAAATGGATGCTCCGTCAGTGAAAAAGATCACAAACGCGTAGTTAAGCAGTTTAGACGTGATCCGAGAAGTTCGGTCCGGGATGTCGCCAATAAGCTGAATTTGTCAAGTTCATTCGTCCAGCGGACCAAGCAGCGGGAGGGCCTGCGTACATACTAGGTTCAGAAGGCTCCTAACCGCGACGAAAGGCAAAACATGGTGGGGAAGACGCGAGCCCGTAAGCTGTACACCGAAATGCTGACGAAGCCGCATTGCCTGGTAATGGACGACGAAACCTACGTCAAAGCGGACTTTCGTCAGCTGCCGGGCCTGTTGTTCTTCTCCGCAGAGGACAAATTCAGCGTTCCGGAGGAGATTCGCATACATAAACTATCCAAGTTTGCCAAAAAGTACATGGTGTGGCAAGCGATCTGCTCTTGCGGAAAGCGGAGCGCCCCCTTCGTGATGACCGGCACGGTAAACGGGCAGGTTTACCTTTAGGAGTGCCTACAGAAGCGCTTACTACCACTATTGAAGCAGCACGAGGGCCCGACCATCTTCTGGCCGGATCTCGCTTCGTGCCACTATTCAAAGGACGTGTTGGAGTGGTACGAAGCCAACGGGGTCACCTTCGTGCCAAAGGAAATGAACCCGCCCAACGCGCCGGAGCTTCGTCCAATAGAGAAATATTGGGCGATTATGAAGCAGGCCCTCCGGAAGAACCCAAAAGTTGTCAAATCGGAGGCGGACTTCAAGAGAAAATGGATTTCTGTCCAAAAATACTACAACCTGACGTTGTACAGAACCTTATGGACGGGGTAAAGAGGAAGGTGCGAGCATATGGGCTTGGGCTCGAAGTATGAAAAATGGAAAATGCCAAAAGTTGTTTAATAGTTTTTATTTTACTGTCTAAAATTTTCAAAAGGATCGGTCTACTGGGCGAATTTCTACAGCGTTTTTTCCGTGATGCAATCTGATGTGACACACCCTTTATAACTCATTTTCAAGCGATAATAACGCTTCTTTCACACGGATTGCATCTACTTCATTTGCGTCCAGCAAACCTAATCTGTTTAAGGAACCAATGAGATCTGTTTCATTTGATGAAAGAAAGCTATTCCCTGAACGATGAACGGTATTTGGTAAGTATTGTGACGTTTGCTCGTGTACACCCGCTTGCGGTGTGGAACTCATCGACAAAGAAACTGGAACATTAGTACTCAGAGACGGCTGAGTTACTAGGATACGTTTTTCATAGAAAAATTTGTTCAAATATTGAGATATTTCATCCATCATTTTATTCAATTGAAAATTTTCGTGATGTTCGACATAATTTTTCAGTAGCTTCATCCGGTTACCCAAGTGCAATAATGTAGATTTACATCTTGGAGGTAAATCCTTCGTAGTTTGCTTCGCTAACTCGGAAAACTCATAAAATTTTATCTCAAACGTTTTATACTCTTCTTCTGGATCGCGTTTCAAACTTTTTGGAATCACTGTGCTTTCTTCTTTCTCCTGCTTTAGCCTTTCTCTCTATAAACGTCTCTTTCTAGTGATAGATTGGTCGTCCAACACTACTATTTCCCTAATTTCCAACTCAAAATCAAGCTCATCTTCGTTGAGATGATCCACACGAATATCAAAAAACCCCTTTTTTAAATCACACATCTTCACTGTCTCTAAATATTCCTCTTCACTATTTGCACTATTTGCGTATTATATTTATTATTTTTATGTATTATATTATCTTTAACACTTTTTATTCTTCAATTCCTGCTGAAATTTACAAAAATTTATTCAATAAACAGTAAGCATGCAAATGAAACTTATTCTTAGAAAGTTGAACTGATGAATAGGATGTATTTTATTATACTTGAAAGGGTTTGGGCTCCAAATTCAATATTTATACGAATTAATTGTTTGATTTTCCCGAAAACTAAAGTAAAACTTTACGCGATGACACTTAAGCCAATCGTGAGTCTCCCCGAGCTGATAGAAAAAATATTCTGAATCAGAATGATTCAGGATATTTTTTTTTAACGTGGATCGCCAATTGTAAGTATTCGCTAGCTGAGAGGTAGATTTAACCTCAGGGTCGGCTCTTTACCAGGAAACAAAGCGGACTCACGATTCGATACGGCACGAAAGTAGGACCACTATGGAAGGATTCGTTGTGTAATAAGAACCGAAGGTAAGTTTAATTAAATATATTTATTTTTTTTATTTCTTTTCAGGTTAGGGTGTTAGTAACGATGCGGCCGAACAGCAGGTGAACAGGTAAGATAGCGCATTGGAGGAGAGAGAGGTAGGTTGTAGTCTTTCTGGGTTTACTCACGCAAGGTGCCCGCAGTTCCAGTACGGTCCCCGCCGTACTGTTACCTCAAAAGCTTCCGATCGACTCACCCGAAAGCGTGTGGAGCAACGATGACTTTGGGGGCTCGCTGACCACCGGCACTCAGTTCGAGGTACCTCCACCGTCGGAATTTCACTGCGAGGAGGGTGGATGACACTCGACGCATACGATTCCCGGGAGCTGCGACCTTCCAGCCCCTATTTTCTCGCGCACTTTTGGTTCACTTTTCAAAGAAACTTGAACTTCTAATTTAACTGAATCACCAAACGATTCCTTCGACGGTTCGTGAGCTAAGACCGAGTCCAGTTGTCCTCGCCTTCCTTCACAGCTCGAAATCTTTCTTTTTTTTCCTTGTTCTCTCTCTCTCTCTCTCTCTCACTCTCTCCCTCTCTCTCTACAGGTTTCCTTCCGTTACTTCGACGTCGTTCGGGACCGGAAATCTCCCTAACGACTCTTGTGATTGTTGCTAATTGTGAACAATTGTTTTTATTATTTCTTTGACAGCATGCTGTGCCTTACAGGTGGGTAGTTCATTGGGAAAAGGTAAGTATTGGTCGGGTGTTCTAAACTTATTTTTGAAATTCAGTTCTTATTATAGAATTTATGGATCTTTCTTGTTTCGGTTATTTTATGGAAACCGTAACAATGGCTGTTAAGATAAAAAAAAAATTCTAACATCGTTACGTTTTATCTTAACCCACATGCATTCAAAAGTGTTTTTTAACGTTTCTTCTAAACATATATTTTTACCATAATGATATATTCGGAAAAGTTGTTGGAAATTATAAGCAAATTAATGAAATTTCATGAACGTGACGGTAGAACACGACGAACATATTAAAAGGGCTTATTCACTATAAAATAGACAATAAATAAAAATATTTTTTTTAAATATCTCGAGAATGGCTGCATTTAGAAGGAGATTGATAATGAGCTTTTTTGTTTTAAATCAAATCAGAATTTATAATTTGTGGCTGAAAATGATTGTTAACCTACAACAATTCAAAGTTTCGAAAATTCATAAAAATTCGATGTTCCACAAAGTTCGTCAAAAATAGTTTCACCACCTCGGACTGATTTTTTAAATTGTCTACATGACTTCTATTTCATATGAAAAAATTAGAAAAAAAAATAAAAATAAATATTTTAGATAATGCAAATTAAAGTTTTTTTTTGTAAATAAAGAAGAGTACTCATTTTTTCTCAAAGTTTTTTTTTCACGTTTAAACATCAATACTCTATAACTCTTTCTAAGACACTATTTCGGTACGACTCATCATTTTTGAGGTATGAATTATCAAAGATTTCTCTTACTAAAATCGATACGCCCTTTTCAAAAGATACACTTGAGTCAAAAAAATTCCCAGTTGCTGTGGAAAACTCATATTTCCTCCAACCCAAACGGAATACAAACTTTCATTCGAATCATGTTTTGTCATTTGTCGAATTCATTTGGAACTGCTCGATAAGCGCAATAAAATTCCGCGAATAGTTTTTTTTGGGTAATTATTTAACCCTGAAAGTTGAAAAATATCTCAATGTGAGGCACTGCAAAATTGAATTCCAAACAAATAAACTTTGTGAACATGATCATTGTAAATTATGCTTGAGCAGTGTTGGTTTTTGTTTTTGACGTAGGATTACGTCTTTCGGGAACATATTGGGGTACAAATCGAAAATCAAACATCAAGTACATCGTGAAAATTGTCCAATTTCAAACGCTTATTGCACAGTGATTTCATGGTGGATTGATGAAATTTTTGCGTCAATCGATTTCGGCACTCCATAACAATTTTTTATATTGAAGAAGATAATATAAGTCATGGAACTAACTATCGAACAATGAAAAATCTCAACCCCTATCCTAACGGAAATACCCACTTCTGATTGTTCGAAATTGACGACACATGCGACGGGTCCCTAACAGAGACATCAAAACCAAGCTGCCTGGGGGAAACGGCATTGCAAATATATGCAAGTCGGGTGCATTTTTATATTGCAAGTAAGGTGAGCGATACGATTAATACTAGCAAATAAAATTTAAATTTGGAACTTGAATGTTGGTTGCTTCGTGAAATTTCATATCAATGACCGATCGTGTATTGTGAAAAATTTAGCACTAGTGTAAGTGTAATATTGTATATGGTAGCAGTTGTGTTAAAAATGGCTTGATATATGAAACGATTTATTTCAATTTTCATAAGGTGTGTTCCCGCTCGAGAACGGATCGTTTGGTTTAACCCTCTACCGCCCAAGTTTTTTATTTATCTAAAAAAACCTACTCCACTTTTATCTCGGATTTCCGACTTTCAACATAAAATACTCCTGCCAGAAAGCTGCCAGCATAAAAACAATGTGTATGTGTGATAGATGAAAATATTCTAAAGGCGTTCTAGTGGGGGTGAACATTGAAAATAATGTCTAAATAATTTTAAAAGAGAATCCGCGAAGCCCGTCTAAAGGCGGGCTTGGGCTGTAGAGGGTTAAGCTGTCTGTTTTGTTGTGTTCATTTTCACTCAAGGAAAGTTTATACGGCGAGAAAAATTGGAAAAGTGAAGAAATATTAGAAAAAGTGATTTCCCATATGCTCTACATTTAGTATTAGTGTTGTTAGTCCAATTAAAATTCGCATTGGGTTGAATAAACACTCAGAAAGTAAAAATTATAAAAAAATACCTTTTCCATTTCAAATATGTTTTCTGTATATTAATAGTAACATGTTTTTACTGATGGGAAAAATTGATAATTGTGTTCTGAATTGGTAATTATCTTTTATTACATTGGTGAGTTTTTCCTTTATTTCATCAATTCATAACACAGGAGGCATTCGTCTAGGATCGTAAAGGACGGTTTTCATTATATATCGTTTCACTTCGCTATATTTCATCTGATACGCATCATCCAACGACTGTTTACCATCCTTCTGTCATCATCGCCTGTTAAACACTGGTGGAATGAACAAACAATACCAAACAACCAAACGAAAGGGCCCTTTTCAGGCCCACCAAATCATTATCAAAGAGTATAACAATGTAATTCTTCATACATATCCAAAATTAACAGATAGCCTAACGGAACCCTACGTCAACTATGCGGTCGTGTCTCGCACAACCCTCCTGTGACTTTTCATTGATGTTTGAAAACGTTTTCATCAACATGGCAAGTAACAGGAAAAAAATAGATATTGTTACACGTACAATGATTACAAGAAAAAACTATCGAGTAGGGACATTGCGGAAAATAGCAGCTACTCTAGGAAGAACCCACTCTACAAAGGAAATTATAAACAAATGAAAATACGAAGGGACCATGGAAAATCTCCTGAGTAGAGGGTACAAACGGATCCTGTCTTCTGATGATGAACGGGTAATTGTGCGAACATTTTGAAAACCCCTAAAACAAATATGGAAAAAAAAGACTACAATTTGCTAAGGCATATGTAAACAGACGAAAACCAATTTCTTTTGAATCGAATGGAAGACAGATGATATGAAGGAAAACAGGATCGGTGCTCCAGATTCAGCATTTGGTTCCCACAGTAAAATACGGCGATGACAGTCAGTGGATGTATGGTACGATGGCGGCTTCTGGAACTGGAACCATCGAGTTTATCGATTCGGCGATGGACAAGATGATTTAATTGAACATCCTGAAACATAACCTGCAGTCTCCTGTGCAAAAAATAGGGTCTCCCTCGTGTTTACTACTTCCAACAGGATAATGACGCGAAACAAACTGATCTCATTGCGCTGGAGGGCCTGCTCTATAGTATCCCAATCAACTCAAAACACCTCCGCCATCACCGGACCGCACTATTGAGCATCTATGGTGGGAAATCAAGAATCGTCTGAATAATAAAAATCCAGGGAACAAAGTGGAACTCAAAACGACGATTAAGGAAATCTGGGAGAGTCTACAGTGACCAGAAATCTCACCTCGGCGTGTGCAGGCAGTGCTGGACGCCAAAGGGGGCCATCACAATCATTAGGAAATTGATTTTTGTTAGCTGTTAACATTTCTGAACTGATTTCATTTTTTTTAAGAAAAACTTGAACTGTACACTCAATGTTGCCACATCTGCATTGCCGATTTTGTGTTTTGTTTTTCAAACATGGAGTAGAAATGTGACCATTTTTATTATTCTCTTATCACTGCATGATAGTATAATGGATCGATTATACGATAAGTATAAGTCGCTTTTAATTATTTACTTTTCAACCCCGAAAAAACTAAAAAATGACAAACCAACACGAGGTGTACACTCAATTTTTCCGATTAACTGTATTTGCATTTTTTTTGACGTAGGACTACGTCTTTCATTTCTATACCGGGGTGTAAAATCAAAGTTTCGAAAACGAAAGCGTTACGCCGGAGACCGAGATTTTGAGTGTTAATAGCTCCTAAACAACTGAACGAAATGGTATGATAAACACTTCAATAAACACTAAAATGTCTACGCGTTCTATACTTGTTACTTTCTGATCCAAAAACTTGTTTCAATAGTCTTAAATTTGCTTTCAAAATAGGCTATTGAAATCACCAATCGGTATACAAGCGAGCGCCGCTCGGAAATTCACTCAGTTCTAATTGAACAGCGATTGGAGCATGTTGTCGCTGTTGTAGTGAAGCTCTTCATTTATCATGAAAGCGCGGATGAACGGTGTCACCAAGAGCCTGTTTGTGCACCTTAGGCCAGAAGGGAATCCATCAGGAGGAGAGTGATGCTACAAACGGTTCCCCGGGAAGATCTCGAAGCAGCCGCTACACACACACACATACACGCACGGAATTCTTTCCGTTTGGATCGAGAAAGATCCGGAAAATAATCTGCCAGTTCCTCTAGGAATTTAAAAATACATTCATGTGAAAGAGTTTATTTGAATGTTTTCTATTCATGTAACACTGTGACCAAATATGTTTCAATCAAGTGCTATTAACAGATGGTTATCGAGTTAGCATTAACCACTGGTGGGCTTCCAGTATCGAGAAAAATGTGGAAATATCTAATCGTTACTGAAAATAATCTGCCAGTTCCTCTGGGAATTTAAAATTACATTCATATGAAAGAGTTTATTTTAATTTTTTCTATCCATGTAACACTGTGACCAAATACATTAGGTTTTGTGATTTTTCAATCAATCGCAATCAACAGGATAGCTTCTGAAGATTATTCTTCCCCATCAGTAGGATATTTCCGTATCCAATATTGGATGCATAAAACCTTGTGCCTCCAACGTAACGCTCTCGTTTTCGAAGTTCTCCAAATATTCATTCATTCAGAATGAATTCAGATTCAACTTCATACAAATGATCTCTAAATCAACGATAGTCCTACGTCACCCTTGCGGTTATACCATAGATATAACCCACTTCCTGTTTTTATATCAGCAAACTAGCAATCTAGTTATAAGGATGACGTTGTTGCGATTACCCCACGAAGCGCACTTACTGCGACGATTGTTGCTATCTAATGAGATGAGATAAACGTTAAACAAACGATGACATTGTTTTTTATTCGCCATGTTGAGGCGCAGATTGCCATAAACTTCTTAGAATAAAACTTATTATTTATGTCCTAAATCCTAATCTCTAACATGTGATTTTGTGTTCACAAGAAAAACAATTCTGTTTAGAGAGTAAATTGAAACCATTCAAGTTAAACTAATAATGGACTCGATCATAGTTCGGCGCCTATTTGTATTTCTTCAAAATTAGTAAAATGAAGCACGTTTCATCCTAATAATTATGGAGAACACGAACATTTTCTGCTTACAACCGTCAGAATATTTTAGAAGCAATTGTAGCACACATTTCTCTTCCATATAAGAGGGACCCTTGTTAGAGACAAAATCTGAACCATTCCAATGCAATGTTATCGAACCAATAGCATTCGTGCATGTGAACTTATTACGAAAAAGACCTTCAACTGTCAGGTGTTTGCGAAATTATTCAAGGTAATCAAATATTATCATCTTACTATCTTACTATCGCAAATAAATAGTACTGATAATTGAAATCCTCGCAAACCGCAAATTTCCATATAATTTGGGCGACAACACTGAAACGTCAGTCCTCTACAATTCTCAGAATCCGAAAATTTACTCTGTATCTTTGTTTTCCGATTATATTCAACATAAGATAACGCTAATTCAAATGTCTACCGCTGTGCCGTTTAAGCGTCAACATTATTTACGTCATAAACATTCGTGTTTTGAAAGAAAAAAAAATGTTTTTCAAATATTTGAGAAGATAACCGTTATCTAATTGTCGTTACTTGTATGTGTTGTATGTGTTCATTCATTCGGACATAATATTAGTTCAGAACATGTAAACCAGGAAAATGAAAATGTCCAAATGCAATCTAAATCAAATCAAATCAAATAGTGCTTTTAAAATCTATTCATTGAAATTTATGTTTGACGATTATTAATTTCATCGATAATTTAAAAGCATCGGAAGAACTACGTCTTTCGGCAAAAAAAAAACATGTCACGTTTGTATGAAATATTCTTAACATATTAAGGACCGCTTACGATTTTTTTCGTGTTTCGCGTTTCGTCTGCTACGGATGGATCACGAAATAACCCGTGTTTTCTACACATGATGGCTAAATCCTTGGTCTGCCAAAAATCTAACAAGGATGGCTCGCCTTCTTCTAATCCACACCGAAGGGAACGGACTCATTCGTGGAATCCGAACAAATGAAGCGTACAAATATGCCCCAAAACGTGCGATCCCAGGCGTATGTCTTACAGATTTCTTTGCGGTCCTCAATATTTTAACATTAACAACCAGTTTGGCTGCGAACGGATGTTGATGATCAAGTCAATGATGGTTAAGTAATTCAAAAGTTATGATTTTTGAAAAAAATCATTTCTGGACCAATGGGAACAAATAATTTCGATTAACTTTGAAAAATCATACAAGGTCTGTTCAAAAAGTATCGCGACTTTCGAATTTGTGCGGATTACGTATATTCGATTTTAGTTTTTTTTTCTAGGTTAGTGTAGGTACAATAACCATGCCGTCTTCTTTTCTTTCTGTATTGCTCTATAAGGCTAAGAGATCATTGAGAAATGAACAAGGACTTTGGAATATTTTTTCGAAAATTAAGCAGGTTTAACATCAAAAATATAAAGCATAGATGTCTTAGAAATGTGAAAAGAATTGGTAATAAAATAAATAGTACTTACGTATTCACACAACCGCAGTGAAATTTTTGTTATGAATTTATTGTTTCACAGTGAAATTCATTCTGAGGTCAATGTACTGAGAGCGAAGTCATCAAACGCGGATGAGAAACCGAGGCGCCAAGGTGACGCAATTCGAGACGGCCGCCGACTCGCCGTCGGAAGCGACGGCCTCTCGCAAGAAAATCTGTGTTCCATCCATTGGCCGGTTAGTTTGAAACATAGGAGACGATTCTCCAGTAAGGCCGACCGAGCGTTAGCGACATTTGTCAGGGTTAATCTTTGCTTTGAAATATATAATTCATATTTCAATGCAAAAATTGAAGAGCTTCTCTATCGGGTGGTGTTCAACTGATTTTAATTTATTATCAAGATTATCCTCAGACGGCGCCAGTGGTTGTGCGGTTAGCGTAACAGCCTCACAATCCGATCGGCCTGGGTTCAATCCCAGCTGGCGTCGTTGAGATTTTCTGAGGCGAAAAATCTCTGGTCGGAGGTTAAGTAAAAGAAGTTGGCCCGGCTCATGAGTTGTTGAGTCTGATAGGTAGGAACAGGTGGAGTCGCCTCCCTGATGTCGGTGATTGGCACTGAAGTGGCGGAAATAGACCGACGAAAAATAAGCGAAGATAAAAAAAAGATTATCCTCAAAATTTTAATCCTTTTTTAAATATTTCTTTCTTTCTCATTCGGAATTATTTACCATTCGGGTAAACTTTCTTTCCAGAAAAAAGTTATTCGGTATTCTCGTGAATGCTCTATAATTTCGCTAATACTTTTATCTCCTTCCAACGCACTATCTGTCTTTTTTTTTTTTGAAATTTTGATTTCTATATAGGGGGGTCACTCTACGGAAAATGTTATGCATCATTGAGATATTTCAAACGCATATTACTCAAAATCGCTGTTGCGACATGTTGTGTTATATACCATTAGACAGGAAATTCATCCAGCTTTTTTTTTGTTTGAACAGTAAATATAGTAAACAGTACAGTAAATATAGTAAAAAAGTAAACAATTTGACGATTAAAATGGGTATGTTTTTGACGTAGAACCACGTATTTCAGGAAGGGTGCTAAATCAGAAAACAGGTAACGTTTTAATGAAATAAAGTTTAACGTTAATAAATATTTTCACTGTGAACGAATTCTCATGATTTGCACCAATCGAATCGCAAATTCCCTGAGATTTGTTTGATATGCTATACATTACAATTCGCTAATCTCTAAACCGTTTAAATTCACGAAAACTGGAAGAACTTCTTTTTTTCCCCATACATTTGTTCTGCCGATTTGTGTGCTAACCCTATCCGTATTTCGAATGCGTATAACTCGAACATTTCTTAATAGATCGGAAAGATGTTTGCTTCAATTGATAGGAAATATTTCTATCACAATTAATTAAATTTTATTTATCATGAGATGAACAATTGAATAACTGTAAAATGTCAAGTGTTATCTGAACGTCCTAACTGCCAAGTTTTGATTGGCCAGATCTACGGTTTCCCCCACACAGACTTCAAAATCAAAACATGCAAGTCGGGGGTATTTTTTTCGCACTGAGCCGTTTTTTCCTAACACGTACATCAAAATTAATGTGCCTGGGGGAAACCGCTTTGCAAATACATGTAAGTCGGTTTTTTTTTTTTGATGATGAGTACTTTTGTGCTCGCATGTCGTTGTGCAGACCGGAATATGTTTCCCTAAAACGTACTTTTAAACTGAGAAGCCTGGGAAAATCGTCATTTTAGATACTAGAAGTGAATGAACTTTTGCGGTACGAGAACCACGTAAACATAAGGGGTGCAATAATTTCAGAGAGAAATGTAAAATACAATGTTCGTTTGACAAATTGTTCGTTCAAATATTTTGGTAGTCCTAGGCATCATATCAAACGTGAAAGAACGTTCATCATATTTATTTGTGACGAAGAACATAATCTGTTACAAAAATTTCGATGCAGTCTAAAATAATATTCGAAGTTGTAAACAAGTGGATTGCATAATGTAATTGCGTAGTTCTACGTCGAAAATATGCGGTCGTGTCCTAGATACAATCCCTTACAATTTTTCGATTGCACTAACCACTCGCTTTGCTCCCCGACGCAACGAGCAATCCTTTGCCTACAATTCGGCATGTGATTCGATGCCTATCATTTGTTATTTTCCATTTTTCGGAAGATTTATAAGCTGGCAGAAACAATGGAGGCATACTTTTGGAAGATAGTTTTACTTTATTATCCCCTTTACCGTGTGGGTTTAGCTACAAATAATTTATGTAATGGTGGTTCAGGATGTCATATTATCGAGCATGTTGATTGGTTATGTAAAAAGACAATTAATGAATTTAGCTGGCTGCTGATTTAGAAGTTCGAAGTATTCACGTGAGTATACACGCATATCAGATTATGATAACTTGAGTAGCCGCGATCTTAATATTATGTATTAATATTACATTCGGGGAAATGTTGCATTCAGGTAAATGTTCATTCGAGTCATTCGGCCTACTGTCTTTCGGGTAAATGTGACACAATCCTCCTGTATCGGTCAAGCAGTACAAAAGTTATGCATTTTAAAAAAAAGTTATTTTTGGAAAAAAAAATGGGAAACGTTGATTTCTCGGACCATCATAAAATGGGAATGGGCATCTTAATGGAAACCACCCAAGTTTGTTCCCTAACAAAGATTTCAAAATCAAGATGCTTGCGAAAACCGGAATTGCAAATACGCTCTGTCCAACTTCTATGAGACCAGGTGATGATCTTGCTGCTTTGTGTAATTGTAAACAAACAACGCTTCAATTTATAATCTAGTGTATTCGTATTGGAAACTATCATACACTGCATGATTTTCATATGTGTGAGTGTGCAGGCGTTGAGCGTAAACGAATGTTTTTGTATTTTTCAAGTATCATGTTTCATTCCTCGCTAACAACTTGATGGAGCTGGATGTGCTATTCATCACTCCTCAAGCATTGTTCTCGAAGTTTTTTTTTCTCTTCTCCCCAACGATTTGGTTTTTTTTTCTCGTGTGTTCTGTGGTGAATTAGTGCCCAAAGTGCCCAAAGCAGCCAGAACCGAGGAAGCAGCGCCTCTGCAGTGGTCTGGATCGGCGTCTGTAGTGGATCAATAACCATAACGGCATCGTCAACACGTGGTTGACGCTCAGTTGAGTACAACAATAACTTCTGCTATTGTGTTGTCTCCGTAGCGCGTGACTTTTGTGTCTCCCTTAATAGGGTAACAGAGCGCATATCGGAACAACAAATTTATGTGATTATTTTTATTTTATTTAAGTTTTTTTTTTTTTTACAAGTGAGATAAAAAAATTGTAAAGATAATAATCGTTCGTTCTAAGAATGGAGGAGGGTGGGGGTCTAGACATGGACATTTCAGACTCCCCCTCGCTTGCTCAAGCAGGGTGTAGTAAGTCCCTTAAACGGACTCCTATGCCCGAAGATTCTTCTTCTGGGGACGAGTCAACTCACACTACCAAGCCCCCCTCCAAAAAAAAGATTGCAAACCTTTCCCCTGATTCCTCCAATACTTCCACCCAATCATCGACATCCCTCCCCCCCTCTGATGTTACTGTCCCCACTCAAACCTTGTCCTCGAATTCCTCTCCTATTGTTTCCGCTCCCCGTGTCAGGGTTTATCCGGACGATGCGCCTGACGCTGGTCCTTGGGTTGTTTTTTTCCGGCCCAAACCTAATGGTAAAGCCTTGAGGGTCGTACAGATTATGACAGATCTGAAAAGATACACCTCTGTTTCGGAAATTTGCAAAGTAAGACCGAACAAACTGCGAGTTGTCGTGACTAACCGAAAGGACGCGAACGATATTGTTGCTGATAAGCATTTCATCCTCGAATATCGAGTTTTTATTCCCTCCCATAACGTAGAAATTGGGGGCGTTATATCTGAAACGGGTCTGACGTGCAAAACTATAGAAAGTATGGGAGTTGGCAGGTTCAAGAGGCTTCCTTCGATGGAAGTCAAAATCTTGGAATGTCGCCAACTTGGAAAAGTTACCCAGGAAGGAGTAGAAAAGAAATTTACGCCGTACGACTCGTTTCGAGTCACTTTTGCTGGTGCCGCCCTCCCTGACTACGTTATGGTGGACAAATTGAGGCTGCCGGTGCGACTCTTCGTGCCAAAGCCCATGACTTGCAACAAATGCAAGTCAGTTGGTCATACAGCAGCTTATTGCGCCAACAAGGAGCGCTGTGCCACATGCGGAGAGCAACATGAGGGGAAATCCTGCAGTGCGACTGAGCATAAGTGTCCATATTGCGGGGGATCCCCACACGTGCTCTCAGCTTGTGAAACTTACAAGAGTCGCTGGGATAAACAAAAGCGCTCTTTGAAGGAACGCTCGAAACGCACTTTCGCGGATATCTTAAAGGGCGCTTCCCCACTGGCTCAACAACAACCATTACCAACAAACAATGTCTTTGCTTCACTGCCAGTTGACGAATTGGAAGCGGATACAGCTAACGAGGGCACACCGTTTATTTTCAAAGGGAATTCCCGGCGCAAAAATGTGTCCACTCCCAAAGTTCAACGACAAGTCCCATCGGTGGTACCCCATGTTAGCTTGCCTAAAATATCGAGAGCAGCGCACAAGCAAAATCAGGTTCCTCCTGGCTTCCGTGGGAATAGTTCACCTTCGAACGACCCAGCACTCGAGGGGACATCAAAAACCCCAACTGTCCCTTTTTTTGCGTCCAGCTCAACTTCCCAATCGGGATTTATAAAGTTGACTGACCTTGTGGATCAAATCTTCACGTGTTGTAATGTTTCCGATTCCATCAGAACCATTGTCATCTCAATGCTTCCAGTACTAAAGACAATTTTGCAACAATTGATGCAAACATGGCCCCTCCTTGCAATGATTATCTCTCTTGATGTCTAATTTGAATAGAGAGGTCGGAGATATCACTGTTTTACAGTGGAATTGTCGTAGTCTTATCCCTAAATTGGATGCATTCAAATTTTTAATTCATAAGTTCAATTGTGATGTTTTTGCTCTGTCCGAAACTTGGCTTTCTTCGCGAGATGATCTCTCTTTCCACGATTTTAATATTATACGCTTGGACCGTGATGACAGATACGGAGGGGTGCTATTGGGGATCAATAAGTGCCACTCATTTTTCCGAATTGACCTTCCACCTATTGGAGGGATCGAAGCTGTTGCTTGTCATGCAAACATTAAAGGCAAAGACCTCTGTATTGTCAGCTTGTATTGGCCTCCGAGAGCTGCGGTTAGCCGCAAACAACTTGTTGACATGTGCTCACTCCTTCCTGAGCCACGATTGATCTTGGGAGACTTCAACTCTCACGGAACTGCCTGGGGGGAACAGTACGACGACAATCGTTCATCGTTGATATATGACCTTTGTAACAGCTTCAATATGACCGTTTTGAATACTGGGGAAACAACACGTGTTCCTAAACCTCCTGCTAACCCAAGTGCTCTTGACCTCTCGCTTTGCTCGAATTCACTATCGTTAGATTGCAAGTGGAATGTAATCCAGGACCCCAACGGTAGTGATCACTTGCCAATCAAAATTTCCATCACCATTGGGTCGAATTCTTCTGAATCTATAAACATGGCATATGACCTCACAAGACACATTGACTGGAAAAAATATGCGGACGCGATTACTCTAGCCATCAATTCCAGAGATGGTTTACCTCCATTGGAGGAGTATAACTTCCTTTCTCGTTTGATCCATGACAGCGCGGTTCGCGCTCAAACGAAACCCATCCCAGGTTCCACCATTCACCGAAGGCCTCCCAATCCATGGTGGGATAGCCAATGTTCAAAGCTTTATGTAGAAAAATCGAATGCATTTAAAGCTTTTCGGAAACGAGGAACCATTGACAATTTTCAAACGTATTTAGACCTTGAAAATCAATTTAAAAACTTGATCAAAGGTAAAAAACGTGCTTATTGGCGAAATTTCGTGGGAGGTTTGTCACGAGAAACGTCAATGAAAAAATTATGGAAAGTGGCTCGAAACATGAGAAATCGCTCTTCATCGAATGAAAGCGAGGAACATTCACATCGATGGATTTTTAATTTTGCGCGAAAGGTTTGTCCCGATTTCGCTCCCGTGCAAAGAATTGTTCGAGATATACCACAAGATAGGTGCGATCTTGATTCCGAGTTTTCGATGGTAGAATTCTCTCTTGCTCTCCTTTCAAGTAACAATTCGGCTCCAGGATCGGATAGAATTAAGTTCAACTTGTTAAAAAACCTCCCCGATGTGGCCAAACATCGCTTGTTGAATTTATTCAATAAGTTTCTGGAGCATAATGTTGTTCCGGATGATTGGAGACAAGTACGAGTTATAGCTATTCAAAAACCCGGAAAACCCGCGTCCGACTTCAATTCGTACCGCCCAATAGCAATGCTGTCTTGTATACGGAAATTGTTGGAGAAAATGATCTTGTTTCGCCTTGATCGTTGGGTTGAAACGAATGCCTTACTCTCAGATACACAATATGGGTTCCGCAGGGGCAAGGGGACGAATGATTGTCTTGCGTTGCTTTCTTCAGAAATTCAAATGGCTTACGCCGAAAAAAAACAAATGGCTTCAGTATTCTTGGACATAAAGGGGGCCTTTGATTCTGTTTCAATAGAGGTTTTGTCAGACAAATTACACTCTCGGGGTCTGCCGCCTCTATTGAATAATATGTTATATAACTTGCTTTGTGAGAAACATTTGAACTTTTCTCACGGAGATTCGGCAGTAAGTCGGTTCTCTTACATGGGCCTCCCCCAGGGCTCATGTTTAAGCCCCCTTTTGTACAACTTCTATGTAAGCGACATCGACAATTGCCTTACACAAAATTGCAGCCTAAGACAACTTGCAGATGATGGAGTGGTGTCTGTCGTAGGATCAAACGAATCCGACCTGCAAGGACCCTTACAAGATACTTTGAACAATTTTTCAACCTGGGCCATTGGGCTAGGGATCGAATTCTCCACGGAGAAAACAGAGATGGTGGTTTTTTCTAGGAAGCATAGACCAGCAAAACCAAAGCTTCAACTTTTGGGTAAACCGATCACTCATGCTATGTCATTCAAGTATCTTGGGGTCTGGTTCGACTCCAAATGTACTTGGGGGTCCATATTAGGTATCTGAGTAAAAAATGTCAACAAAGAATAAACTTTCTCCGTACAATTACCGGCACCTGGTGGGGAGCCCATCCCGAAGATCTTATAATGTTGTATCGAACAACTATTCTCTCAGTGATGGAGTATGGCAGTTTCTGTTTTCAATCAGCTGCCAAAACACACCTCATTAAACTCGAGCGAATTCAGTATCTTTGTCTCCGTATTGCGTTGGGATGTATGCCCTCAACGCATACCATGAGTCTCGAGGTTTTGGCAGGCCTACTCCCACTAAAAGATCGCTTCAATTTATTATCTCTTCGGTTCCTCATCCGGTGTAAGGTTATGAACCCATTGGTGATCGGGAATTTTGAGCAGCTGATCGAGCTAAATTTTCACTCCGGATTCATGAGTTCATATCATGAATTCATCTCCATGCAGGTTGATCCTTCTTCGTATATTCCCAACCGTGTTTGTTTTCCTGACTACATCAATTCCTCTGTGCATTTTGATCTGTCCATGAAACAGGATATCCATGGATATTCAGATTATCAACGATCGAGGATCGCTCCAACGATCTTCGATTCAAAGTATGGGGGTATCAATTGTGATAATATGTACTTTACTGATGGGTCCTCTATGAATGAGTCCACAGGATTTGGAGTGTTCAACGAAATTTTTAGCACCTCCCACAGTCTTCAGAATCCTTGCTCAGTGTATATTGCTGAATTGGCAGCGATATACTGGGCGCTGGACAGCGTCGCCTCACGACCTGTTGAACACTATTACATTGTAACGGATAGTCTTAGCTCTGTCGAAGCTATCCGTTCAGTGAGGCCGGAAAAGCACTCGCCGTACTTCCTTGAGAGAATACGAGAAATTTTGAGTGCTTTATCCAGACGCTGTTATGTCATTACCTTTGTCTGGGTCCCTTCACATTGCTCAATTCCGGGTAATGAGAGGGCTGACTCATTAGCAAAGGTAGGTGCGATTGAAGGCGACATTTACCAGCGTCAAATCGCCTTCAATGAATTTTTTTCTTTAGTCCGTAAAAATACCATCGCTAACTGGCAACGCAAATGGAACGAAGATGAATTGGGCCGGTGGTTTCACTCGATTATCCCTAAGGTTAGCCTCAAACCGTGGTTCAAAAGTCTGGACTTGAGTCGGGACTTTATTCGCACCTTCTCCCGACTCATGTCCAATCACTGTTCGTTAGATGCGCTTCTCTTTCGTTTCAATCTTTCCAGCAACAATCTCTGCGTCTGTGGTCAAGGTTATCACGACATCGAGCATGTTGTTTGGTCGTGCGAGATGTATCTTGTCGCCAGATCGAATTTAGAAAACTCCCTTCGGGCCCGAGGAAGACAGCCCAATGTGCCGGTGAGAGATGTGTTGGCTCGGTTAGACCTTGATTACATGACCCAAATATATGTTTTCCTTAAAGCTATCGATCTTCGTGTGTGATTGTACCTATGTCCTTATACCCTCCTTTTCATCCATTGCGAGCGATTGGCCCCCATGGTATAAACAGTAAAATAAGTTGAAATGTAAATATACAATAGATTTAAGAATCGAGTGTGATCATCAACATTGTAACAATTCCCTTATATCCCATCCCTTTCCTGAAAGATGTCACCCTCTAAACTCGAGTAAACCGCGAGTAATCGGTTTTCCACCTTACTAACCATAGTGTTAGGAAAATTATTTATGTATAGTTTTAAAACATATACTTAAGAATTCGGCTCCTTTAAACTAATGTAACTGAGCCTGTAAAAACGATTTATATAAAAAAAAAAAAAAAGTATCATGTTTCTATAAGACCATTTACGTTTTCCGTTGTTTTTAGTTAGTTTGATTAATAAATCTGGAAAATGCCGAAAGGAAAAGGTCTCATCAAGTAGTTTTCAATTATTTCACGAATCCTCAAGGTTCCCTGACCGGGCTATTCAGGAAATAGTTAGAACAGCTTCGAATATTTCAAAATCGCTCATGAAATTAAAACAACCTTCGAACCTAAATGTTTCACGAGAGACAATTCGTCAAATTTTGGTAAAAAGTCCTTACATAGAGAGGGCTAAAAAGGTTAAATCTCCTAATTTTACACCATCTCACATCGAAAGACGTCGAACTTTTGCCAAAGTTCACATGAATCAACAGTGGGAGATGGTTTGTCACGACATAGAACGTATTCAAAAGAATACATTTTGCTATTTATCATAACGAAAAGTTCTTCCATTATTTTTTTACTTTTAACTTTGATGGGTTATCCTCAGTGACAAAAAAAAGTTCATTTTGGATGGTCCAGATGGTTTCAATGAGTACTGGCGTGATTTTGGAAGGAAGAACAGTATTTTTCAACCAAGAATTTTGGCGGAGGCTTGTGCATGGTTTGAGCGGGATTCTGTGGAACCGGAAAGCTCAAGATAGCTTTCACATCATTCAAGGATTACATAGATGTCCTGAAATCCTCTCTACTACCGTTTTTGTGCGGATATAATCACAAAAATTCACATTCCAGCAAAATAATGCTACTATTCATACCAGCAAGGAAACTAAGCAATGGATTATGGACCAAAAGCTTAATTTTTTTGACTTACTGGGTCGCTCTACAGACTTGAGTCCTGTTGAAAATCTTAGGGGGATCCTTGTACGCAGAATCTACACTGAAGGAAAGCGGTACACCACGATTGAAGAGCTCAAGGTCGCAATTTTGGAAAAATGTCTAGAAATTATGGAAAAATATCGAGAAATCCGTTCAAAAAAAAATTGGTAAATAGTATGCCAACACGAATTTTCCAAGTTATTAGCCCAAAATGGCAAGGTTGCCAATTATTAACATGTAAATCAGGCAACAGTTTTGAATTTTTCATTGATAATACATATGAATTTTGAAATGGTCTTATAGAAACTTGATCGCTGGAATTATCATATTTAAGCACAATAAATAAACAAACAATTCTTTTGAACGAAATTGACGTTAAATATACTTTATGGAGTAAACAAACAATACCCAACAACCAAACAAAACGGGCCTTTCCAGAGTCACCAAATCATTATCAAAGCGGCCAAAGAGCAAGGTTATTTCTGAGTGTCGGTAGAGTGTTGTGAATGAATGATGCTGCATATAGCGGTACGATTTTGCTCGCATTTCCAAATCGTTGAAATGGCGGTTTTAATATTGTCTGGCGAAGAGTGCTTGTATATTTTTGCATCACACGCACACATTGTTGTTTTTTTTTCTTGCGTTGATTGCTAATGTATATTTGTATGCGCACAGCGGTCTGATGTTTTGTTTATTAGAAATGTAGAATAACTATGGTGATGGAACTAATATACTATTGCCTGTGACCGTTAAGTATCAGCTACTTAATAGTTATTCGGGGCGATCGAAAATTTTCTACTAAATAGTTTATTACTAAGTTTCGTTCATTTCTAAAATAGTATCCAAAGTGATAGACGGGAGAATTAAAGTAAACAATCTCGTAGTCCTACGCTAATAATCTTTTACACCACCCT